>NW_008751741.1:1217666-1249062 GCF_000715545.1 Opisthorchis viverrini
GTCGTCTGGCCACTTGGTGCCCTCCAACAACAGGCCGGCCACAAACCCAAATCCACCACATTGCCATTAGTTACCGATGGCGTGGGTCCATAACTGACTGCCGGTCGTTTTGGAACACATTTTTGGACTCTGACCACGCGCTCGTCCGGAGTCGTTTCGCCCTACGTTTCCCGGGGCAGCGTAAGGTGCGAACAAATCGCATGGCAACTGAAAGGCTGGCAGACCCGGATGTCAGACGAACTTACAAGAATCGTCTTCTAGAGTCTCTTCCAAATGCCCCACCATCAGATGTGAACTCATACTGGGACGAGGTTGCCACCTCTTTGCATAGTGCTGGGAATTTTGCCTGTGGCACGACCCGACCAGGCGCACTCAAGCACTGGATATCAGACATGTGTTACGTATGCCGAACCATCGTTCGCCGAAGAGAGTGCTGTTTTCCATGCCCAATTCGGAGTGGCGTAAACAGAGAAGTGGCCAACCCTTGACTCGGCAAAGGGGTATGAAGGAGATCACGAAACGCTTGGGTGCTGTTGGTGCTACTCGCCTTCCAGGATGGGGACCGCGTGATCCTCATTGTGGTTGGTCGGAGACACCACAAGATATGGCTGCCAACCGATGTCAGTGGCGTTCTTGTTGTCAGTTTCTACCCAGATTGCCTGAGGGATGTCTGGGAGATGTAGGCACCTCGGAATGATTGTGTTAAGCTAGCACTAAGTCCCTTCCCCGTCCACCTTTATTCTTTTCTTCTGATGTCATGCTGTCGATGATGATGATGGTGACTCCTCGCAATCTGAAGTTCGTTCGGTGTGCTGAAACCAACATAATCAACTCTGTGTAAGAAAAAAACGAAGAAGACATTTCCACATCAGAAGGAACCACCTGGACAGCACGAGTTCTTCTTCATTTCATTCCACCTGGAGGAAATAACTTCATTCATTATAGCCAAATAAAGAACGAATTCCGGCTCCGCAAGTGACTCCCCTGTGTGCAACACTTTCGGTTGTCGAATATCATAAACGAGAGATTCAGTTGAGTCTCTCGTGAAAACCAAGTTGATTTGCAAATGGGTGTATTTCTCGAATATACAACAACCTAGTACTTATCGACTTCCTAATAACCTGTTGCATCAGACAACATCATTGTGACAACGGTGGTGACCCCTATACGAGTTGTAGGTGGATGATACGATAGCTCCTTCATTGCACTACCCTAGAAAATAAGGATTGATGACCTTTCTTACAGAATATCAAATCTATCACGTCACGGATAGGCAGTAGCGTCGAATACCTAGCGCCTTGATTCTGGACGAAGCAAACTGTCCCATCATGTACGGACAGAACTTATTCCAGATATCGGGAAGTGGTGAATATTACGTTAGTTTGGCTCCAGACGCTTGCAGTGGGGCTTTTAAAAGCCAGACAAACTCACGAAGAAGTTCGCTGTAGGAGAAAGATATTAACTTCCGTCAGTGTTCGCCCGTGGGAACTGATGCAGATTAAGTAAACAGTCAGATTATTTCCGGTGGCCGTTAGTGGCTTCAAGACCTTGAAAAAAATTTACCCACAGTCTACGGAACTTTTAAATTCGTAAGCAGGGTGAGTTATTGGGTAACATCTTTATCACGCAGTCTAGCTAACTGGAGTGTTCTGCGCACTGAAGATGTCTCTTCGAATGGTGATGAAACGTTTGCAAATCAATTACCAATCTCGGCGAACAGATCAACAGCCATCGGATCAATTACCAACAGGTACATCTGCAAGTTCTCCCTGTGATTTAAAGTCTCTATCTTAGAGTTTTCTATCCATTTTATCATTCGACCTTTAACCTCGTGCAGTGAGTTGAGATTTCGGCTTAACTGTGATCAGCATTTCTGCGAACAGCCATTTCGCAGCGCCTCACCTCATTTCACGTCTGGAAGCAACAGTGTTGAAACATCTTGTTACGCGGCTCGTTCATATCAGCCTTTGCACGACCTGTCACACACATCAAATATGTTAGTTTTACTGAATAGTCTGGGCAAAATACTTCCACGACACTCCAACCTTCCCACAAACGATATGGATATGAAAGGTATGGATGACGTTGGTGAAACGTCGGAGTGACGAGTCCATACGCGCCGCCACAACCTGTTGGCTGATAGCGTCTGGTTTCAATCAACCACGTGACAGTTCAGCACGATCACTCATTCATTGTGAACGTAGTGAACTGACTCGGCACCTTGACTGATTAATTCAACACAAGCCCGCAATCTCAGTCAACAAAACTGTTCAAATTGGCCCGTGTAAATCGAACAAAGTGGTGCTAGGCCAGGATGAGTAGAGTGTAGATCAGGTTCAACTCCTTTGGTTGTTCTCAACAAACCTGTTAAGAAGTTACACAGCGCACAAAAATGCACCAAATGATTATTAAGCGAACTCCGTATGCCCTCGGATGTATCAAAATAAAACTACGATACTTCAGTCGTCCAGAAGATCTTCTGTAGGCTGCCGATTTAACTGGATGGACAAAGAAGATAGTTTGACGCATCGATGCAACAATGTTTTTTAATTAGTAAGATTACCAGTTAAATATTATGAACGAGAGAGGCAGGCAAATTTTGGCTGCCTCTCGTCAACGAAAAATTCATCTACAGCTGAATGTTTGTTGGAACACAAGCACAGTTTCGTACTCAAGTAGGTATTCATGCTGAAAGAAAGTCGGGGACTACACGTATTCGGTCAGTCTCGAGAAGGACGAAACAGGTAGTCAGCTGTCCAAATTCTTCACCGACCTCACGAGCAATACTGAAACAGTTGAATGGTTTCTCTGTTTGTGATTCTGTTGATATGGCTTACTCGAGGGCTCAAACTAAAATTCCACATGGACACGGTATGACAATTGGATGATGATATGGAGTAACATTATAGTGGTTTAACCGAAGTGTGTAGAGCTCAAACTCTGGTGTGCCAAACTTTTTTTCAATGTTTTGCGCGCTGCACATGTATTCACCTATTACGGCTACATGTCACAGCGGCTACTCAGCAAGAATATCAGACAGCTTGGCCAAATGGATCTCACTGCTGTCAGTATTCTAGCATCAGTCTCCAGTGCCTGTTCTGAGTTATAGTAGACCAGCCCAGAGAGAAGACACTACGAGTATCTCAGACATTTA
This sequence comes from Opisthorchis viverrini, assembly GCF_000715545.1. NCBI lineage: Eukaryota > Metazoa > Platyhelminthes > Trematoda > Opisthorchiida > Opisthorchiidae > Opisthorchis > Opisthorchis viverrini. Next base: position 1,220,821 of record NW_008751741.1, read on the forward strand.
GCTCCTTCAGGAAAGTTGTCCCTCCTCAAGGGGAGGACTTTCTCTTGACAGTCGTCGGACATTACTTGTCTCTGAGATATTCAAAGTATGCTTCTATGAGTCTTCCTTTTTTTCACTGTTGCCTAACAAGCACCCTCATTCTCACATATATCGGCATATTATAACTACGGTGGTGACGGTGATAAGAAAAACCCCAAGTACCTCCAGCAATAGTTTGTTTAGCCAAAAATGTTAAGAATCTAAAAGGACGAAATCTACTGGTAAGAGCGTGGGTACATATGATGAGCACGAATGTTTCACCGGAACATTTTACCGATACAAGGTAAGACTGAAAGCTAATGTTAACGTGATCTTTTCGAGTAAGCCTGTCTCGATCTGTTTAGACACGAACTAGTCTATCATTCTGAATTGTCTCCACGACTGGATCAAAATAGCGCTACATCACGGTATAACATTACGCCAGTTTTTCACAAATGTTAATGGATGAAGGTGATATTATTAGGTAGTATTACTTCAGCGAAATAATGACCACACCACCGTCTACTGATGTCCCCTGAAATAGTGACAAAACATACACAAGTTCATTTGACATGATCGGTTGACAGACCAACAGCCATCTGAGCAACTGTAATTCTCAATGGCTTCCCGCACATCTGTTTGTAATTCACTACTCATAAGGTTGCTGAAAACTCCTCGACAGCCCACGACCGGTTTCCCCCTTCTTGGGACTCATCAGGTAGGCGCAGTCCTCGAGTTTCCGTCAACCTGATGTTCTAACTGAAACCAAATTGCACGAAATTAGCTAAATGTACTCATTTGGAAACAAATTTGGTTTTGAAACCCAGCCTGGAAACATCCAAACCGAGAGATTCAGCTGGGTTCTAGGTGAGCCTCTCACAAAACCAAATTTGTTTGTAAGTGAAGGTACTTCGCTAAGGTGCTATCTACTATTTCTAATCCACGCGCACCTGCACTTTCGGATTATCGCGATTGACCAAAAGATACGCAGCTTTAGACCGGTTCCGTGTATTGAGCCCAAGCCCCTTTCTTTGCCATGTGAATTGCTCCTGAAAATAGAGATCGGAACAAGTGAGTTGCGAGCACATGATACGTCAGGCGAATGCATACCCTATAGCCTGGTCACATTCTCACCTGTGTTGAATAACGGTGTGATCTGCGTGAAGGGATGAAGCTGAAATCGATAATCGATGACAGACATCAAGGAAACACATGTTCAAAGAGTGACGCAATATAAAATCCGGTATACTGGTCGTAGTATACGTTGAGTAGAGTAATGGTTAGACTCACAACTTTGACTTCGAAAACTGTGGACACATCAAGCACCAACAAGTAAAAACCTACAAAAGTGAATTAATCTTTCGAAAAATACATTCATTTGCAAATCAATTTGGTTTTCACGAGAGACTCAACCGAATCTCTCGTTTATGATATTCAGCAACCTTGTGAGTAGTTTCCTTCATAAAAATATACTGCGATATCTCGAATATCGTGCCATGTGAATCATGAGGTGACCTGTGTGCAGCATATTCAGTTGTCGAATATCATAAACGAGAGATTCAGTTGAGTCTCCCTTGAAAACTAGATTGATTTGCAAATAACTGTACTTGTCAAAATCAGTCGAATTCGGGCTCAAGTAGAACATAGGGTTGACGGAAACTCGGGGACTGCGCCTACCTGATCAGCTCCAAGGAAAGCGAAACTGATCGTGGGCTGTCGAAGAGCTCTCAGCAACCTGGTAAGTAGTTTCCTTTATGAATAAATCTTTCTTCGGCTATACTGTAATATTGACCCGTTTTTTTCCCGGACCTCTTTAGCCCCAACTTCTTGGCTGTCGTTTTGCACATGCCATGAATACGACATTCGCATTGTGCGCATCAGGTGTTTTTTCCACTAAACTCCACATCATTTCAATTTAAGATTTTAAAAAGGTAATGAAATCGACACAAACCCAGGAAATTACTACATAATTACTTTTAAAGGAGACTACTAATAAGGCTGCCGAATGCTGTTTGACAGTTCATGATCGGTAGACGCAGCCCCCAAGCTTCCGTCAACGTTATGTTCTACGTGAACCCAAACAGTACGAAATTCACCAACTGCACTCATTTACAAACCAATCTGGTTTTAACAAGCGACTCTACTGAATCCCATCTGAATCCCTCATTTATCAAAAGCCAAACCTGTCGTGGACTGTCGAAGAGTTTTCAGCAAGTTTGTGAATAGTTGCATTCAAGCAAACATACTTCGACATCTCTAATATGGTACCATTTGAAATATGAGGCCGTCTTTTTGCAGCATATTCAGTTGTAAAGTAGCATGACCGAGACTTGTAATTTGGATCTAGCTGATTATTTGCAAATAAGTATATTTCGATAAGTCATTCTGGTTTGTCCACTCCAAAGGGGGCGATCGATCAGCACAATTGCGTCAGTTACTGGGCAAAATTGGTCATGTCGCTCAGGCTAGAACACGTCCACCTGTTCGTCTGGTTTTCTCAGGTAGAGTAGTGGTAATACTCTCGACTCGTAAGCCAGATGACCGAAGTTCACAGCTTGGCACAGTCACGGATACGATGCTGAGCTCCAACTTTCGTGCGAAGAAATAAGAATGGTTGAGCAAGAACAGCACAACTGTTCAAATGCAACCGCAAGTTGCTCACATCTTGCAGTTGCGTAAACCTAAATCCAGAAATGACTATTTCGCCATAAAGTAAAAAGTCTCTCACTCTTGCTTACTAAAATCCATCCTTTCAAGGTACTTCATCAACTTCTGTCAAAACCTATCCGTTTGGTTTTTACTGTCATCCCGTATGTAACCTTTAATCACCCAAGTGTATGGAGGATTCTTTTAAGTCATTGTACTAGTTAATCCAACAAGTAGATTCTGTGACAGATGAGTCGACATACCAAAAAACCGAATTCCTATCGGAAGTACTAAAATAAGTGACAGGAGGTAGTTATTCAATGTCGATACGCAGGAATGTGTCCTCTGTCCATTATCCAGCCTTGACCAACAGCAACCCTGTTGTAAAAATTGCTTACCTACCCACCACAAGGCTACCGTGGTCACTGGAAATTCGTCCTTCCTTCCGAAGGTCATGCTGGTAGTAAACTAAGACATTTGAACCGTCCAGAATATTTTTTCTTATCAGTAAATATCACTCTACTCATTCGTGCTTGCAAGTGGTCTGGCTGTCTGTTTCAAACTCTATTGCAGGTGGAAGCTGAACCTTTGTCACCTTCATCTATCTGAAATGGGGGAAAGATAAAAACCATTTGAATTCAACTGACACATCCACTGAGTACTTCTCATCTTCGAAGCACTTTTCTATGTTTTGAATCGGCTTCCACCCATATATTTCTCTTATCCAGATATCCTCTTCTCCGATTACCACGATGAATATCCCAGAAATTAACATTCTCGATCCGTATGTTATCGATTTTCAGGTGTTTGACACTGACTTCTTTCGTGCCCAACCTCCGTGATGAAGCACAGACTAGTAGCGACTCAACTAAGCTGAGGATTGCCTCATCTCCTGGGCATCGCTCACAGTCTAAATAATAGAGCAAGAACAGACTTGGAACTCGAGACTTATATATTCAAACAGAATGCGTCTCTGTGCATCACTCATCGTCTTAACCTGTTTGGACTTTCACACAGCCACGCAATGGATAGTTTCCCTGGGGGGAGGTATTCATTTGGTTCCACAGGTTTGCACCTATCCAGTAATAACTGGATTGATTACTCCAGTTTTGAGAATCCCGACTAAAGTAATACCAAGCGATCGTACCAGCACTAAAACCAGTCCTGCAAATGAACTGCAGAGGTTCCGAGACACTCAGCACCTAAATGGGTTTATAAAATGCTGTAGGATTTGGTTAGCCCCATTAACCATCTGCGACACGGCCTTCCCGAAAGGTTTCTATGTACATGCGCACCGAAATTCTGATATTTGGGGGTGAAATAAATTGCTTGGGAGGTACTGTCGTTGGCGCATAACTTTGGGGTATTTCCGTCAGACCTCATTTCCCATCAAAGCCAACAACAGTGTATTCACCCTCCAACCAGCTGGACGGCTGGCTAGACGGGTTTGGCCTCCATAGGCCGAACAGCAGTATGATTGGCTCTCACTTAGACAGGATAGAGCATCACTCATCCTTTCGTCATCACGTAGTCGAGTACTGGCTAGCTTCTCAAGTGATGACTTCTCAGGTGTATGTTTTACTCACTTCGTGAGATCGTTCTTCTTCTAATCCGCTTGTATACCGATCGTAGTGTGATGAAATTTTGTAGTTTCCAACAGAGTTCACTTTGTTAGTGAAGCTAATTTTTCACTCTTCTAGCTCGAAGGTCGCTGGTTCGAGGCCCACTGGCTTTTATGAGATGTGCACTGATGGTGATTTCCAACAAGGATGAAACAGCTGTACATGGTCTTTCGGTATCGATTAGTCTCAGTGAGGGGATAAAAGCTCTGTTGAAAACTCCCAGATCTCCTCACACTAGCAGTCTATGCTCAGTGTTATCACCAATCTCGTCCCCATTCGATCTTGCAACACTTCTCTTATCATATACCAGTTTATTTACAGATACGCTGACTTACACGGTTATCAATACCAAGGCCTCATCTCTTGACTGTTGTCAACAGCTTACTAGTGCCAGACCAAACAAAAAGGCGAAAAAGGACATTGTTGGCACCAGAGCAGCGTCAAGATGTCCCTTTCTGCTAGGACCAATGGCGTTCAGTTCTGACTCCAACATATTTAGAAATAAACTGATAGTACCACGTGTAAAATATCAAGTAGTATGAATCGTCCGACAGGAAATTGCAAGCACATTTCCGACAGGTCAATTAAAACTTACTTAGCCCACAAAAGAAAATGAAGCGACTAAGAACGGAACCAAATCTGACACCACTAGTCTCTCATTTCCACCGTTAACTATGATTTTGATGTGATTACCATGAACGTCAGAATAGGTTGTGTTAATATTGGGGACTGAAATCCATTTGACTAGGCTGCCAAAACACAAAAGATAACTGAGGACAAATGTGAGTAGTGTGTTCTGCCAAGTCAGACATGATAGTTTATGATCAGCTTGGAAATCACAGTTATAAGCTCGTCCGAAAAATGTCACAAACTGAAAAACATGACTTCTTGGCAGATTTCACAACATGCTGACCTCGAACCTAGCAATCCTAGGATATTTGCGTTGCTGATGTTTTGTTTTTTGCCATCCCTTTTGTTACCAATCTCAGCCTCTTAAAACTCAACTCTCCCTAGTCTAACGCACTGGAAGGCCCACATTATACCATGTCCTTCGTTTAATCGTAGCGGGCAGACCAAAACTGTCAGTTAGTCTTGGAAAGCAGATAACTATATCTCCGACGTCCCAAACGAGCTAAAAACTTCCCATCCTAGAGCAGTGGACGAACCTGTGCACAATGAATTCTATTCCGGTCAGAAATGACCAGGGTTAGTCGTACTAATACATTTTTTCGGAGGGCTCCTGCCCTTGCAGATCGCAGTGAATGAGGATGAAGTTTCGATCACATGCTGCAAACATCTTAGAATGAAAGGTAGCAGAGTATTTGAGATCACATTTATCTAGCTTTTCAGAAAAGACCATCAAAACACGGCTTGAAACCACATAATGGTCCTATTATTAATCTACTTCGGTTCATAGTAAGTGAGCCAGTGTAACTTCAGGACGAACAGCATATTAGGCATTATTCTGGTTTTTACTGCCAGTCTAAAGACAAAGCCGCGTTTCACAAGCTGATGAAACTTGACCCATTGGCAGTTGCAGTTGAGTTGGATACAGCAGGAGCTGGTGTATTTCATGTGTCCCTTGTCTTATCAGAGTTTGCCTACAGGACTGGTGAAGGGTTGCCCGCAGTAAACTGTAGTAAAGCCTAGACTTTTGGCCTTGCACACCCTGTATTTCAGATAGTCAGGCATGCACAACGCACTGCTGACTAGTTACGGCCATCATTCATGCACCGACCGACGAAACCAAGCAAGATGTGAACGTTCCTGGAGCATTTTCGGCGCAAAAGAAGGCCCTTAACTCCTTAACACGTGGAGTCACTTTTTTCAAAGTTTATGAAAGTCAGTTTTGTCACAATGTTAACCAGTATTTTCCACACAGAGTGGTATACACAAAACGGATTGAGTTACACCGATGAAGACACTCTTTTGTTCCTGTTATTCGGGGGGCGTTGAAAAACCTCTGTATGATCTGAGCAACATGCAGACACGACCCGAAGAAGCGAAACACCATTCCGGGGTGAGGGCGTTTCAAAGAATGACCTTTGTCAAAAGGTCGACCCCGAGTAATTGATCTTTTTTATGTGAAGTCGGTCGGTTATGTAATTTATGAATTTGGAGGGGGGTAGGGTGGTGTCTTTTGTGAAAATCACATCAGGAAATGAAGTGTAAGTGTTTGCAAACCCACACTGTTGTTGCGTCATACACAAGCAGGCTGGTATGAAAAATAGTTAGGAGGGTGAGGCACGTTACTCGATGCTGCATTGTGCTAGATGACGCAACTGCGTTTTCATTCTCTGGCATGGGGGTGGCCTACCATTCTTGCGATTGTTCATGAGAAAGAATCACAAAAAGTTATGTGGCGTCCGTGGATTTATGATGTCAGGATCTGAACCCTTGGTTCAGTAACCTCGAAACGACTAAAATGAAGATGAATAAGGGACTGGATAGGATGCTACGATCAAGGTATTACAATAAGTTTTTTCTCAGAAACTTGGTTAAATTGTTGGTCAATGTAACGCACAGTCCTATGCTGAATTCGCCACAAGGAAAAAAGTTTTTGCAAGAGCTTGACAGTTCACACCTAGAAGAATTGGCGTTAGCCTGTCTTCTCAAGGATCAGTCAATCTAGGTTCTCCTGCACCTTCGATATTCATCAAATTGCCCAGCTCAGCGAACAAGCCAACGACCACAATCTAGGTTCTCCTGCTTCAACAAAGACCTTCGATAGTCTCGTTTCAGAGGGGTTTGGTAAACAATCGGTGGTGAAACGATGACTTGCCAATCGGTCCCAAACATTTTCCAATTGACCTTCGATAGTCATTTTCTGCCTGGACCCATAAAATCATTCTGGTAATTATTTCTCATCGACCGAAGTGAGTGCTCCGAACATTCTAAACTCTTGGATATAACCAGCGCAGACTTCAATGAGCACGTCAATATGGCAACCCAAGGCCACTTTGATCGAGCAATCGTAATTCCCCCTAGTCTGACTAGAAGGTGGAGGTGCGTACAATTACTGGCAGATCCCTTTTTGTCAAACTTTGCTCTGTCCTGTATTTAAGCCCCTTAATACGCATCCCGTATTGCATCCATCTGGTTTACTTCACTTAATTCAAACTCAATGGGACGGATGATGAATGGGTGGATGTACACAGTAGTATTTGGGACGGCAACCAACTACTATGATATTCAACCCGTAAATCTGAGTGAGTGCTTAGCCCAACTGTATATCGGTTTCTTTAGGAGCGAGTCAGTCAATTCTGGAGTTTGAGAGTGAAACCGCAAGAAAAACACAGGGAGTCAGCCTTCTGGACTTCCGTTAGAGTGGGCTTTAAATTGGGTTGATCGTGGTTGACACCAGACGCCCCTGTAGCCACTCCAAATGACTGACTTTCCTTTTGAGGGATGTAACCCAATTCCTGCCAGACTGCCTTTTCCATGACAAAATAAAAATAAATATTCGTGGCACGAAGCTGCGGTGGAATGCTACCTCTTCTATATACAGATGTTTCACTCGCATTCAAGAATGAAACAACTAGCTAGCTTGTTTAACTTTTTTCGCAAAACTGAGGGTTTAGTTCAGTAAACCCTAGACCATAAACCATAAATTCCAAGACCAGAGGCTTCATCTGACACCAGGAAGACAGAAAACGTATCCACGAATGGTGCGATTCATCATTTTGATGTCGACTGTGTTTTCTCCAGAAATCTGTATCATGTCCCCCTCAAATGAACTACTAATTAAAAGCCATAAGAAGATTAGATATTTTGCCGACTGAAGGGGGTGAAAGAGGATTAAATTCAGGCCATTTATCTTGGAGTGGGATTTTGCCATCGTTGCTAACATGTTCCTGAATAAACTACCCCTTGGTGTGTAAATACAGAGGACTGATGGCATGTGACCTACACTGCACACACAAGAGGAAGAGTTCTTCCCAGAACAACCCAATGGCTGTTTTGTTAAAAAGCCCTGCAATTTCAAAACCAGAAGGTCAGCCATTGGAACATAATGAGTTTTAGGAGAAGGCGTAATTCCAGAAACTAGTTTCTACTTGGGTGAAGGGAGCAAAGTCCGCAGTTTCCGAACTTTTATGACACAGCAGATCATCTTCACGGGGATTCCATGTCTTTGAGAATGGCACTAATCTCGCCAGACGGACGCATTTCACATTATGACCTTCTAAAACCCACGTAACTACTCAGCTAAAATCTTGGCTGTTCATCAAAGACTGGAATCGATCATGGTTTGGCCTCTTACACATACCTGTGACTCGTAAATTTTCGTTGCGCGATTCCACATTTTACACCATATATCTTATGTGGACAGGTATACAAACATCTATAATGTATGAGCGTAGACCATTAGCCCTTTACACAAGGTTCACATCTTTCATCAGTCACAGTAACCCTGGAAATCACAGCATCAAACGGCTTGCCCCATTCAGAATCCAACAAACGATTTCTTCCAAAACTGCCTGTGGCGCTAATAAAGTGTGTGTCTGCTTTTTCCACAGATGTGGAAGATGCTGTCGGGTATGCCGCTGTCCACAAACACTATCTATCTACCTACTCAACTCAGAATAAAGAAGGTTCGTGGCATGCTGCCCTTCTCCGTTGGAATCCGCTGTTGTCAGCCCTTTCCCCCGACACACTAGCGCTGGCAACACCTTTGCACTGAAAAAGCTCATGTCCAAAAAGAGTTTCCATCATCTTGTACACATTCGGGTGTATCTCATCTGTCCAACTCAGATAAGCGTCAGCTCAACTGCCATGAGCCCAACGGTTGCCATCGTTCAACTGCCCACATACTATCGTGCCACATGAACTTTTGAGCGAACAATGCGGGCTACAGCTGCGGAGGCACGCAGGAACGGAGATGCATGGCACATGTGATTCGGATGACTCATGGCCTGATCGACGCCCACGCAGGAGAACAATATGGTGACAGCTTTTTTCTATCGTACTTTTGGATGAGGCCTGTGACCAGACAGCTTGTCTCAGAAACATCAAGACTGCTGTCCAGCCAGAAAAGTGAGAGCATGGTGCTCCATATCTAGGGGAGAAATCACTTCGAGGTAATGCTCACCGCAGGAGTAAGACACAAGAATAAGTTGCGAAAAATTCATGAGAACGTTCGCAACCGCCAATTTAAAGATGATGACGAAAACGATGATGAAGCTATTTTTAATATCCTGCGTTGTGCAAGGTTGCTATAACTTTCCTTTATGTCGAGGTCACGCGGCTCCAGAACAAGTCATTCAAGTCTTTATACTACTGTTCCCTTCTTTCCTCATTCTAAGAACTAGTCACTGAACCTGACTGACGGTTGACCGCTCAAACTGTGTTTGGGTTTCCGATTTGACATCACAAAGCACAATGCTTTATCAGCAGACCCGATTGCTGCCTGTCACGTTGAACGCAAGGTCAGTTTTTGTTGACCAGAGAATTAAACATATGATGGTGCTAGAAAGACGCCTCGAGTACGCACATTTAACAAGAGATCCCATGATGGTAGATCTTCAAATTGCACTTCGTCCTTGATAACAGAAGTCCGTTTATTCCGAATATTATTTGGACCATTCTGTCCAAATATACTACAGAGCACAAGTTAAGCTCTTGAACGAAAGCACACTATGAGGGTGATAATTTTAAGTGGAAACCTGGGGGGTACAAAACGGCTAAACATTATCCAGGAACCCAGGTGTGACCTGGTGTCACATTCCGATGTCATTTAGCAAGCTGAACTCACTCTTCTAAAAGTCTATGTGGCGGAGCAAACTGTATGAGATTGAGCATAGGTTAATGCTCTAAAGAAGGGTTTCCTTGCTTGGTATAGCCTCGTCTAAAGTATTCTAAAGTTTGCCCTAATGCGATATGCTTCTTTCAGAGAAACCTTTGTCGAAAAGTGTGCTGCATTCTCAAACTCGTTCTGGAAATGGCTTCTCACTCAAATGCTTGATTAATATGACTATGTATATCCATTCAAGATGGCAGCATGTTTTCGAAGCAACGCGGAAGAGTGCTTCGTTCCAGAAACCTGAACAGAGTTCAGTGTGATAAAAGTTATTTCACTATTTCCATTTTGAAATTCACCCTCCCCCGGAACTAAAAGACTAACTTCTCCTTAGATACCTCCCGTAAGTATCATGTTATCTTGCTGACACTCCGGACAAGAATCTTCAAACAAAGTATAAGTTGTGTTGCTGTTTCGGACAAGCTCTCTTCGTGTCCAGACAGCTGATCACATTGAATCCCACCACTGGTTTGACAGATCAAACTGGCTTTGAGAAGGTCTTCATTCTCTGCGTGTAAATCACGGTTCTACGGTTACATCAGACATTGTGATACTAGTGGCTTACTTAACCATATTTCTTGGATGAAACCCATAACAGCTGACTAATGCCAATGGACCAATGACCAATGAACAATGGGTGCACATTACTCGTTACATGGCACTTAGTCTACATGAGCATCGAGTAGACTGAGCTGGTGCCGAAAACAGCTGAACTACTCTCCCAGGAACAGTGAACGTTCCTGATGCTGGTACCAAGGGCTGTCGTATCGATGCCCATAGTTGCCTATCCTGGATAGAAATGAAACAATTTTCAAAACATTTCAACTGCTAGAAAAGCTCTACTTGGTTGAAGACACCATATCCATGTATTTCATACAGAGACGTGTCTTATTGCCTCAATGCTAGTATTCCGACAGCAGTGGGCCCGTAGCGGTCTACGATAAATGATTTTCGGAGTTTATCATGAAATGGGATACTCATCCCAGGTATGTTCTACATTCCCTGACGGAGAACTTCTCCCAGTAAAAGACCTCAGCGATCTAGAATGTACACAAGATAGCACGCCATTTAAAGGACTCCATCCAAACGCGACAAATAACCTAGATACTACTGCCAGACTCATCAGATTTCAAAGTCGGAAATGCCACTCCAAAGTCAAGCGAGATGAAATCAACCCCGGTTTTTTCCTGGCGGGGAAGTGATTGGAAAATTCCACTACCAAAATGGTTCCATCTCCTCGGATGGCAGTATTGCCGAAGTAATCAGTGCAGGAGTTAAAAGGTCGCTTTGTATCTGTCCAACTTAGACACTTACCACGACGATGTAACAGTAGCTTGGACTGCAAGGGCAAAGTCGACAACGCAGTCAGAACTGCATTGTGGTTGGGAAACATGGTCATTGTGCTTTGAAAAAAGTGGACTGCTTGGCTCTGAACATGTATCAAACTAGAGGTTGTGGAGTTTGGCCAACTCACTTTGAAAACAAGTCGGGTGCTTGCTCACGTGAGGAGTTCATACGGCTGAATCAGCTGAGTTCTCCTATTGCCTTTTTGTACTCTTTTTTATGGATACTGATCTGAGTGGACGAAAACATGGCTTAAACGTACAAAAAGCTTAAGAGTGAACTTAATTCATGTTTTCCGTGAGTCTGTGGGGTTGGAGTATCAGAGATCCATCTCATCAACGAGAAGTACCTGGAGATCCCCGTCGACACGGTGACCGCAGTGGCCAGTGCTGTCATTGTATCCACTCTCCTATTCGTAACCTGTTACGTGCTCTGTTTTTGGCTTTATTTTATCGACCATGGTTTACCGCTCTCCTCAAGCTTCCACATGTTGTAGTAATCTAAACCAATGCCAGCTGCACGAGAAAGTACTCTCGGAAAACTTGAATACCCCATGAACGGAACGAAATTCTCCATCACTTTTTTCTAAGTTAGAAAGAAATGGTTCAATAGGCCCAATTTCAGGGAGCAAGCATTTCAGTCAGATGATAAGAATGATGAATTGAATTAGGAATGATATTCAAGATATCGTAGTATATTTTCCCGACGGAGCATTCGTTGTACAAACGGCTGTGGTGTCGACGGATTGTACCGAGATAGAGAAGTAGATAGAAAACGGACGTTTGCGCAGTAGGAAGTGACATGGGGAAGCAAGTTGGCCAGAGTGCGTGTGGCAATACAACCGCCGACATCCACCAACCAGTGTGTTTATAAGCAATCTGTGAAAAATGTAAACGCGCCACGGCCATCCATGCTTACATCTCGGTTATCATCGTCATCGTTGAAGTAACCGGGTTCTATAGTAACCAATGCTCAAAACCAGATTGGTCACTGCCCATAATACGTGGTAGTATGAAGGGCAAGTCTCCATGTAGTTAAAAATGGCCTGTTGGATTCTACTGATAGAAATGACCGTGTACGTCTCAAGCAATTGTGAAGAATATAAATTGTAAGGATGGGGTTTCTGATTATAATGACTATTCGTGTGCTTGTTATGGGTCTCACTGTTATCAAAGCAGTCATTCTAAGATGTGTTAAAACAGAGTGGCCACTTTCGAACCTAGCTTCGGACAACGTGAATACACATTTTGGAACATTTCAAACAAGTTCGTTTTCCAAACAGCTTCATGATTCCTCAGCGATTCCACTTCTGGTTTAGGTGAACAGTGTTCAGGTTTACTTGACAGCACTAACTGCAGGGCTGTAAGGCAGCGACTACCGGTTTCCGTCCTTCTCGGTCCTCGTCGGGAGGCATAGTTACCGAATGCTAAATTGTAAGTTCGTGATGCAGTATGCTCACTTGTAAATTAAGCTGGTATTGGCGGGAGGCTCAACTAAACCCCAGCCGGGTCGCTCATTTCCCGCATTATGTGGGGACTGTGCCCACCTAAGGAGTCCACAAAATGAGCACAACCGTTCGTGGGCTGTCAAAGGGTTTTCAGTAACATTTTGAGTAGTTTTCCATTCAAGGACTGGGACAATTTCTTTTTGTATAATTTGTAAGTATACTGGGTTGATAGTTTGAAGCACAATTTCACAGAAAAGTGCCATATTTACTCAACTTATCAACATGAAACTTTCAACATAAGACTCAAAAGAAGGGCCCCTAAACTGAATGAGTCACTGCAAACACTAGAGTCTCATTTTCTCTAAAATCGGCAGGACAGATGAAGAGAAAAATAGAAATACCTGGTAACCATGCTTGTGATTCCAACGGCCAGTTATGCGGGGCTTAGTTGGCAGCAACTCAGTCTGCGTTCTACCCAAACAGAATTTCTTACCACAATCCTGCTTTGTTGCAGCTTCAAAAATCAAGAAATACTCTAAAAGGAATTTCTTCTTGATGGTGCATAGTAGACGTGGGATGAGGAGGCGGATTCTACTGAGACATAGCAGTCTCTGAATGTGACTCCTCTGAGGTAAGCCACTCTACAAACGAAGCCAGAGATGGTATTCCACGTACTACTGTTATTAAATTTCTAATTTCGAAGAATTCCCCCTGCCTTAATTGAGAGCTTATAGTCTTGCTTACACTACCTTCGAAGACGGGCCACAAACTCGGTCACCTCTATAAAGATACAGGGAAGCACGTACGTGGCAGTCCTGAACCAAGACCCCTAAATTTCAGAAACTTTCGGCTGGATCGAAAGTTCGAGACATAACATCCCTAAGCTATAAGTACGGCGGACAACATCAAGTTAGAATTTTTCGTTCCCGGTGCTGCTTCTTGAGCCACTCGTCTTCATGTGACAGTTGCTTCTAATGTAGTATTAGTGCTTTGGAGTTCATTTTCTACAAACCTACAGCGGAGCATCCTATATTACACTTTACTCACAACGTACTTTACTAAATCGCTTTCAAGGTCTTGACACAGATTATTAGGATCTAGTCATAGTGTAAGAAATGGTTTGAAAAGTTTGTTCCTGAATCAGACTGGAGGAAATAGGTAACAAGCTACCAGTTGGATCGTTTCACCTGGACGTACGTGACTAGATAAAATGCAATTCTATTTACTGACCTCTAGTGGGTTTGTTCGCTACCAGCGGAAAACGCACGTACGCTTATCCGAGCTGCTAGACGCTAAAAGTACACATTACACTACATAATTCTTTACTTTACTTGATCTAACTGAAACTAGAATATAATCCAACATGATTTATATGTCTTATCTATCTGTAATCTGCCAACCTAAGGAGTCCAAAAAATGAGCACAACCGTTCGCGGGCTATCAAAGGGTTTTCAGTAACATTTTGAGTAGTCTTCCGTCCAGGGACTAGGACATTTTCCTTGCGTATAATTTGTAAGTATACTGGGTTGATAGTTTGAAGCACAATCTCACAGAAAAGTGCCACATTTCCTCAACTTATCAACATGAAACTTCCAACATAAGACTCAAAGGAAGGGCCCCTAAACTGAATTGAGTCACCGCAAACACTCGATTCTCATCTTCTCTTGAATCACCAGGATGGTATGCAACAGATGAAGACAAAAATAGAAATACCTGAAACACCTGATAACCATTCTTGTGATTCTAACGGCTAGTTATGCGGGGCTTAGTTGACAGCAACTTAGTCTGTGTTCTACCCAAATATAATTTCTTACCGCAGCCCTGCTTTGTTGCAAATTCAAAAATCAATAATTACTCTAAAAGGAATTTGCTTCTTGGTGTGCATAGTAGACGTGGGATGAGGAGGCGGATTCTACTGAGACAGAGCAGTCTCTGAATGAGACTCCTCTGAGGTAAGCCACTCTACAAACGAAGCCAGATATGGTATTCCACGTACTACTCTTATTAAATTGCTAACTTTTGAGGAATTCTCCTCCACCTCAATCAGATGAAAAGAAAGCTGATCTTTGCTGCAGAGTTGGTCCACTTTGTTCTTCAGGTCCTCCACTGTTAAATCATTCCTGTTCTCTAGCGAATGTAACGTGGCCAGTTGCGCCTCAGCTAATTCCCGGGCCAAATGCACCAGGTGGTCCATACTCAGCTGGCCAGGTGCTCTCACCAACCCCAACTGGCCTGATCCAGCAACTGCTGCAGGCTAGCAAGGAACACCGTCGGGCCACATCCCGGTTACATC
Source organism: Opisthorchis viverrini (assembly GCF_000715545.1). Taxonomy (NCBI): domain Eukaryota; kingdom Metazoa; phylum Platyhelminthes; class Trematoda; order Opisthorchiida; family Opisthorchiidae; genus Opisthorchis; species Opisthorchis viverrini. The sequence continues at coordinate 1,235,988 of NW_008751741.1, forward strand.
CTGGCCATCTTGAACCGCCCCATAGCCTCCCGGCGGCCGGCCGCTGCAAGAGCTTCCTTCGTGGTGTCCCAGTCCATCTTCTGAGGGCCCCTTCTGGCCGCATTCAGGGTCCCCTCTGCCCGGCCTTTGAGAAGGGTCTTCCGTGCCACCAACCTACCCCGATCGGTCTCCAGCTCAACCGCCTCCGCAACTTCCTCAAAATCTTCAAAAGGTCCGCACATCCCCATCCTCATAAGGTTGTGGCCATGGGATCCTCATCCTTATCTTGGTCACAGCTTACTCTGCCCCCAAAAACGGGCCATAAAACCAACCATCGCTTCAGAGTTACCGGAAAGCACGTAGGTGGCAGTTCTGAAAGACGACCCCTAAACTTTAGAAACTTTCATCTAGATTCAAAGTCGGAGACATATCATCCTCATGCCATAAATGCGACGGACAACATCAAGTTTGAATTCCTTGGTCTCGCTGATGCTTCTTGAGCCACTCGTCGTAATGCAACAGTTGCTCCTAATGCAATATCTCACCAAGAGGAAGAGTGGGAAAATCCTACGCGGGTGGGCTATACTTATGCCCATATGAGCAGGCTGGCTTATTTGGAGTGTTGTAAGTATCCGCATTTTTCGCAGTGTTCGATGACCTTGTGCACTGATGCTTAATCGCACACTTGGCCCTTCAAAGGCAGACCACCTCGCGAGATCAAAACCCCTTTCCTCTTACCCGTCTGCCCTATAACCTGGTCAGTTAGGTGACCCGCTCACTTGGCCTGATGAAGTTTTTGTGTCAAAAGCGATTGTTTACTAAGCTCTTCTGGAACGATGACTTCTCAGTCGGTTCCAAACCTTTTCAATCTGATTGAAAGCTACCTCTGTGGTGTCCTGAGATTTGGCTAGCTTTTGCTAAATTATGGTTGATTGCGAACGCCGTAGTGACCTCCTCAGGGAAATAGGCCTTTCCTAACGGAATGACCGTACACATGGATGTGCCTACCTGAGACTTACTTTCCCTCATAAGAGACAAAGACATACTTCAGTGTCCACAGGTTGTAAGAGTTAAAGAGCAGAGAAGGACTTTTAAACGGTCAACACACGGATGCAATTGCTGTTCTGGTATCTTCAGTGACACGCCCACTCGAACAAGGTGGTGATTCAACACATTACTTGAGGTCTCACGTAGTCGGTCGTCAGAATCGTCCACATTGGGCAGTAACCAGCTATTCACTGCATACGCTCCATTTTAGAGGGTCCATTTTTAAACATTGTAGGGTATCAAAGCTATGGGACAATTTTAGTGGATTCTCTGCATTAAACGGGTACCTCTGTACTTGAGCGGTGCGGTGCCCAAACTATGCAGGTATGGATGCAGTAGTCAACAAAGCGTTTACTCACGCTGTTCTAAATCCTACTGGTCAAATTGCTGATACGACAAAATCGCACGAACAACTAGGGTTTGCCACAGGAAGGGTGTATGTGTGTGTTACAGTTGACTGAATGGGCAGGTTAAATTTTACACGAGTAGACGGGTGGGGACTGAGCCCGCCGTTGTTCTCTCATAAGGAGTACATTCGGGTAGGGGAGAAGCGTTTGGCCGCTGAACTACCCTCTGACCGGTGGCTTTCTGCATTAGCTGGCAGAAAGTGTGTTTCTCACGCGGTGCGTTCAGAAGGGGTTTTTACACCTAAAACTACGGGGCAGTTTTATGGTTCGATTCCGTAAGCTTCCCCCAGTTGCTAGAATGTACGTTCTAGCTGTGAGTATGACTTTGAAAAGTTACTCAGCTGCGGTAAGACGCCAGTGAGTTAGTTGCTAACGTTCAATAACTACACACTGCTTGATGAGCACTACTTGCAATGCTCGAACGAAACTGGTATTATTCTACAGAATGAGTAGGATAAAAGCTACCACAGATTAGACTGCCGTGCAACATACTGAACTGTTTTATTTCAGAAGCAACACTGTTCATAAAAGTTGGTGTTGGCTGACATTGGGAAGGAGCCAGGTGTTCTGAAAAGATACACGTCGAGAGTTAGTCCAATGGCAAGTTTTTGACAGTTAGTACGTACTCATTCTTTGGCTGACTAGTGAAGGTGCATTTTGAGAATGCAACACGACTGGGATTTCTTGACGTTTTTTTTTTCGAACAGGCAGTGGTCCTCCATCATGCAAACTGTCACAGGAACATCGCTTATTGAGCATTTGTACTAGTTTCACTGGTCCGCAAGTTGACGGGTATACATTCACCTAATCCTAACGAATAGTCTGCTTCCATGTGAGTCGAATTCCTTGCAATGTGTAAAGTGTGAATTCATGATGAAAACTCAAACAGCTCCCTGAGTTAGGGCGCGGAAATCCAGCTGAGTTTCGCTGCCGGTGCGGTCGCGACGACTTGATAGGTTCCGAAACCGTCTGACGGCGATTGGCCACTTGTTTTGCGCGCACCACGAACGCACATGCTGATGGTGTTTGCATCTCATTTTCTAACCATGGTGCGGCGTGCAGTCGCTTTAACAAATATGGTGGGGAGGGGTGACGACCACCCACGCACACCACAATGAAAGGAAGTGCGAATGGCTGTTGCGGATGAGCCTTCCAAAGCTCATGTGTTGCGTCCACCCCTCCGTGTGCGCAAAGATTAACCCGACCGAATGGCTGCTGATACGTTCAAGACGTGTGAGTAGAGGGACTCGGACCACACATTCACAAACACACTGGACACAACTCACATCGAAAAAGAGGGGAGCTCTCGAGATCTTGTGACACCAGATACTTAAAGCAACGCACAGGTTGATCACAGTCACTTTGTTCCTACCAGCGATGGATTTGGTCAACGCGTGTTCATTCACTTTGATGGCACCAAAACTATTGGGGACAGATTCATCCGCGGTAAGTTGATTGACTTTTGTGTGTTCATCAATGAGACGCTAGTTTCTGTGCGACTTTCACACACGTTTAATTTGGGCTTGTTAAACTTCGTTAATAAGACTTGTACAGTAGATATAGGCACCAGGGAGAAGGGTAATTGGCTTCGCAGTGGAATCCATCGTGTAGACATCCGGTATTTCCGCCGACAAGCTCGGCGAACAGATCAATAGCCACCTAATCAGCTGCCGAGGATTCTTCAGGTTTGATGTTGTCTTATGATAACAAAGTACTCAGAATACTTCACAACAGCACCAAAATCCGAATGACTATCTTAGCCAATCTTTCACTCTGATGGTTATCCTTCCCCAAGGCTCACTGTCGGTTAGATAAAACGTCACACTCATATTCTGTTACGACCGGAGATTTGGTCATGCTTCGGATGTGCGCTGCCATTGTCGTATTATAGATGGTGTCATCATAGTGAAGGTTGTGAATCAAGAGCACTGTACGGACAACAGGCAACTGTTTGCTGGATCAGCTCTAAAAAATAATCTACCCGTAATGTGATAACAGTGCAACCAACAATCGAATCCGTCCCCTAGATGTGAGTCCATCTGGAGCGACAAGGTAGACAAAGTGGTTCGCACCTTTGTTCGAATCAAGTATTAGTCAACTCCAGCGGATCTAGTTACGATTGTTGACAGGCTAGCGGCAAAACTTATTCACAGACGTGTACCAACTTGCAGTATTTTTTAAGATAGGGCACACTGCGAAACATCGTCATAATCTTCATCATCATCATCATCCTCACCAAAAACAGCAATATATATATCCTAAAAGTCCGAGAGCGGAAAGGAGAGAAAAAGAGTGGATGAGGGAGGGAACCTAGTATTGGCCTATGTCAAGTATTCTGAAGTGCCCACACCTCCAACCGCTCAATCAGACAATTTGGAAAGAAACTGACAGCACGAAAGCCACTGACATCGATTAGCCACCATTTCTTGCAAACTCTCCAGTCAAGCACAGGTGGGGTAGCGAGAACCCCATCCTGGAACGCGTACAACACCAACAGCACCCAAACGCTTCATGATCTCTTTCACGCCTTTCTAACAAGCCATGCGCTGTCCACCTCAAAATTTGCGCAAGGATGCACACAGAACAACATTATTCCCGGTAGACGGTGTTTCGGCATGCGTAGCATATGACCGAGTCATCGTAGTCGGTGATGCTGGATGTTTTCCCCGATTGAAGTACCTGCCACACAACCAAATCCCCTTTTTCTAATCACCTCGTTACTAACTGACGGACGCCATCCAAAACCAGCCACGCTTCTGAGGCATCAGTAGTCAAATACCTGAAGACGCCTCACATTGGGAAATGAGGATTTCGGTCCCTACTGAACGTGGTCTCTCTTCTATTTTGGACATCTGGATTTCTAGACTTCTATTCAAAAAGAAGGATTACTGTATTCTTCGGAGTTGCTCCCTGTCGTTCGTAGTGCAGTCAGTCACAGATGAGTGATGTTTCGCGATCACATATACATTCCACTTTTATTCCCCTAGTATTAGTTTATTCTGATATACCGCATTCAGACGAGTTCTCTGATTGTATTCAAATTATAGAAGGACTATTTTACGGCTCAGGCTTGTTACTGGGGGGTAACTTTCTCACTTATGCGGATGAGCTTAGTGAACTTAGTGAGTGTGGTGATGTTCTCCGTATCACTGGAATTTCGATCAACATGACGCTCGCAGCCTATGCATAGCCAAACGTCAGGTTGTCGCTTTATAGCCCATTAGGCCCCTCTAATTTCAGTTACTCAGATAGTTTCATGTGGAACCTCCCTGTTTCGGAGTAGTACCAACCTGATGAGCTCTGGTTTCCAGTCCGATTCCAAAACGCTCAGATGGGTCAGTTACCCCGGAATGCGCTCATTCCGGACATGTTGCGTATTTAGTTTAGCCACGCCTTTACACGTTAGTTGTAGACCTGTAGCTTTTGTACACCCGTGTAGTTGTGTCATTTTGTATCTTATGGCTGACTTTTATGCTGGCTGACGGAAAGGACGGTGTATTGCTGCCCAGAATCACAGAATCGCGGTAACACTGTGAGAAAAGTAGGATTACGGTTATCTCTCGATACACGACATAGGAAAATAGGTTGTTTGGTGTTACCCAGATAACTGGTCGCTGTCTGAAGTTTTTTTGCTTCACACCGCGAACTCTTTTCTTGGACTGGAGATCGCTGTAACATCCTCCAGAAGGTAGACAAAACGACCCATTTTACCTAGTGACCCCATATCGAAAGGAAATGAGAAGTGAAGTTAATTGTACTGTGTTTTAAAGCAATCAGGTAAGTAATCCCCACAAAGATCCTGTCCAACATAAGCATTGATACGTATTTGCTGCTCTATGCAGTCCAGTTGGATTCAGTTCAGTTTATCAGCCAAAAATCATGCACCAAGGGTACTCTGATTCCTGCTGCTACCGTTTCTGTCGTAGGGAAATGGGGCAGCGGGGGAAATACAGTCAAGCGTTGGAGGTGATGGTGTTTTCAGTTAGCTAAGGAACTAAACAGCTACACTTTCATAAAGGAAACTACTCACAAGGTCGCTGAAAATTCTCCGACAGCCCACGACCGGTTTCGCCCTTCTTAGAGCTCATCAGGTAGGCGCAGTCCCCGATTTTCCGTCAACCTTATGTTCTACTTGAACCCAAATTGCACTGTTTTCGAGAAATACACTCATTTGCAAATCAATATGGTTTTCATCGGAGACTCAACTGAATCTCTCCTTTGTGATATTCTACAACTGAATGTGCTGCGCACAGGCCGCCTCATGATTCAGTTGGCACGATATTCGAGCTATCGCAGTATATTCTCATAAAGGAAACTACTCACAAGTTTGCTGAAAACTCTTCGACAGCCCACGACCGGTTTCGCCCTTGTTGGGGCTCCTCAGGTATGCGCAGTCCCTGAGTTTCCGTCAACCTTATGTTCTACTTGAACCCGAACTGGACTGATTTCGACACTGAAAACCCTTCGGAGAACATTATAAACGGGAGATTCATTTGAGTCTCCCATGAAAATCAAATCGATCTGCAAATGATTGAGTGGGCGATTCGGTGACCTACTCACTTGGCCTTGTATCAAAAGTGAAACGTTGCTCAGTTAAGTCTCTTGTGAAAACGAAATTGATTTGCCACACATTAAAGGCGATGGCCTTGATGCACGAGCTCCACCGCATGATTCAGCCCTGTCTGCCAGTATCATTAACCCCTGGTGAGTTAAGTCCCGAGTCCCCATCCAGGGAGGCGGCAGATGTCCACCCGATTGAGTTTAATTTGTCGTCTACTCTGTACATCTTTATCCTACTAGGCTCTGAGAAACGTGTTCTCTGTAATCCGAAATGTGCCTAGCTTTTTCATAGCCGATTCCTCTTCTCTGTTTTCTGAATTCTCATTGATAACCAACAGTCGCAGTCCAAGGCTCTTGTTCACCGACAAAGGATGTCAAACTATGTAGTTGCTGCTCATTATTAGCCATTACTCGCAAGAAACCCAGTGTATTTAAAAGATATTTGAATTCTCTCTGGGCTTACAGTTAATTCCTAACGGACAGAGGAGATGTAAACACAGTCTCAGAGGGACGTTGTGCTGCTTGGTGGATCTTTCTGATTCATATTCCTTTGCTATTGCGAAGCATCAACACGCAAGATTAGACTGCTTTAGCTCTGGTGCAATACCATAGTTTGACGATAAATTTGTCACACAACAGACCGATTTACCCCTTACCGTGACTTTTTAGTCGGACGGTCACATCAGGGTTTGACTGAGCCGAAATACCTACGCGTAGGGGCGTATTCGTCGGCCGGACGTGACGACCGGAGTTTCGCCTCTGACACTTGTTTCAAACTAGCTTCCGCGAGCGGGGCTACCTCCTTTCGAAACCAAGGTTCAAACTGTAGACTAAACTTTTAGGAAACACTCTGTAGGGTGGCTGTAACGTCAGTCAACTCGCAACCTTACCATGAAGTACAGAATCGCATTGATGACAGAAGTCACCACCAGTCTCAACTTGATCTCAAGCACCAGTTCCACACAGAAGTGCGGCAAATGAAACGCAGAAAGAGAAATGTGTCTTTTCTGTGATATGTTCCAGGAGTGATCAACTCAAGTGTCGTCACAAATAGAACTCAGCAAGATGCATAGATAACAGTAATAAACGTATACGAATACGGAAACCTACAACTTTCTTTTCTGGCCGGAACACTGTAGTAGAGCAGAGAAATGAAGAGGTTTCGAAGTGACTTCAAAACCATTGATGGCTGGTTCACAAGACCGAAAACCTCCTTAAAAAATCTGCGATGAATCGACACAGCGAGCTACTGGAAAGTATGACCGCCATTTTTACAATTGGATCTCCTACTTGGTCATGAATAAAATGCCAACAGAACCAGTCCCACTTTATGAACGATAAGAGGAAAAAGACTTGTGATAGAGGGCAAGGCGATTCACGAAGGAACACCTCTGAATCGTTTCTAAATTCAGCGGCATCTTAAAAATAACGAGTGTATGATATGGCGTGGCGTGGTCTTTCACAAGCCTGTTATTAGTTTGCCCGAATACCAAACCTTCAGTGTAAATGCCTCTGATAGACGACTCGGGAAAAAATAAGCAGGTCTCTCGCGTAATGTAGCCTAATCATTTCCAGACACATGATAATCGCACTGCTTGATGTTCGAGATCTTGGTGTGTAACCGCAGAACCTCTCAGGAAGGGACACCACATACGAAGGGACATTTTGGTCATCCCGACGAGTACTTTTTATTGAAAACTTTCACTGTACTGACATCCTGTGGAAACAGCTGAGTGGACTAAGATGCTGTAATCCGACGTTATTATGTTTCGTAGACATACCTGTATTGGTTTCAATGGGCCATGTATACTAACAGAAGAATTAAGAGTGCATGCCTGTGAGCACATTTGCTAAACGATAATAAAGCTCAAATCTGTTGGAGCGCAAACCCATCACGTCTGAGACGGAGTACACGGTAAAATAGTGCTTTAGAGTCCAGAGAGAATCAGTATGATATACAATACGAGGAAGGACCCCAACGGTAATCCAGCTTAAGCAATTCTACTCTTCAAATACGTTTGAGAATAGGTAAGGTCGACCTTAGATCTGATAATTCCAGCCACAAGAGTCTTTTTTTTCGAACAGAATTTAGTCGATACCAAAATGTTCAACCACGTTGGCAGTTTCGTTTTTACCAGGACTCTTCAGGCGGGTGTCGATAAAACTGGTCAGGTAACTTTTCGACTAGCAGTAAAAAGGGCACCGAACAACTCAACCTAGCAAAAATTATTTCTCAGTTGAGATTTTATCCTGAAAAACTCGAAAACAGTGTAAGGCCTTCCATTCATGCTGAGAATCATCAGCAATACACACCTGACGAACTTCTATGAGAACATCACAAACGAGAGATTCAGCTGGGTTCCAGGTGAGTCTCTCGAAAAACCAAATTAGTTTGCAAATGAGTGTATATTCGCTAACTTCTATGGCTATTCCGACCCAAGACCTTCCATTCAGTTGTTGTGTACTACGCGGTTCGGCCCTTATGGTTGGTCAGCTCATGTGTAGAATGGAATAACCTTATTTGCGGGATGGAATCTATCTGACTCTCAGAACTTCCTCATCGCCTACAACCCAAATTATATCTGTTTTATAAATTCGACTCTTTGAAGTGACCAGTTCTTACCCGACCGAAGTAGGTTCTATATTGACGAAGTTTCACTAATAATTGGTCAGTCTGTCACAAGCCCATCCAAGCTAGCGAATGTACACTCATTTGCAAACTAATTTGGTTCTTTCGAGAGACTCACCTGGAACCCAGCTGAATCTCTCGTTTATGATGTTCTCAGGCAACTGAATGTGCTGCACCAGGCCGCCTCATGTTTCAGTCGCTACGATACTTGAAATATCGCGATACATGTATATCTTTGTAATGTACTACTCATAAGGTTGTCGACGGATTTTCAGCAACCTTATGAGTAGTACATTACAACGATACCCATCCAAGCTACTTTTTCAATATTAGTTCTACTTGAACCTGTATCCTCCAAGTTTTCCTTTTTTCTCAGTACTACACCGACAAACCATGCACCCCGTAGTGTTCTCTGTGTCTGGAGAAAACAAAGGTTCTGTTGGCCCAAACTAGGCTGGATTAGAAAGATACTGAAATAAGCTGTGGGAAGACCGTTCGGTAATGGAAACCGTGGTCATGTGGAATAAGGAATTTCTACAACGAAGGTTGTCAGGGAGACGGACTAACCAAGGCGTAAAGTACAATAAGCGAGCTAAAATCCTCCTTGTTAGGATCTCTCAATGGCAGGGAACATCGATTCCATCCCGTTTCACCGACCATTCTTCAACGATTTTATTGGCAGTGCACCTCACTTAAAATCCAAGCTTGATAGACTAGCCAAATTGTAACTCGTACCACGCACAGCCTACAGTACCTGCTTCCCTGTTGGTAGAAGACAGACCCAGTCTACATTTGATAGGTATTTGTTGCTGGTTGGGTCATCCTTGTTAGGACGTTCATGGCTTGATGTAATTTCCTTGCCGCGTCCACATGGATGGAAGCATGCAAGGTGGTAGTGATCAGCTGGTTCCGACAGTCAGGTGACCTCGTCTGCCCAGCCAGTGACTTTGACTCCTATTGCTGTCGGATATTGATTTTTGTCAGTGACCCCAACAAGGCTGGATCGAACTTTCAGCTGTAGTCAAAGGTTTTTTCGATAATGCAGAGGTCATCTCAATATCGGTGACATGTGAGCTATGGTCAAATTCAGGCATGGCGTTGCCTGACAAGCAGTGCGGCCTCCCAGATATTCTGTTCGTTGTCTGATCAAAATTGGTGTAATACTGGGAAGAAGGAAGGAAGTATTTGCTGAGAAAGATGCAAATTTGGGGCAAGGACAGTATAACTAACAAGCATGAGTTTAGTTTTCAAAACCGAGATTTTGGAGCTTCCTTCAAACTACCCGCAGCTAGGTTTGCTCTAGTTAGAGTGGTCTCACTCCACTGCGTTACACTAGTACTCCGTTAGTGTATCATTTAGAACCCAAAAATGCATTCTGGATGAAGCAACCTCCTCTACTGTTAGTTGTGACTACAATCTAGACTAGTTGGTGACCTGATGACCTGTAATAGTCGTATTTACCAGTCATGGGTTCACACGAACAATCGGATTGCCACCGTGGGGCTGCAAGAAAACCCGGTGAGTCTCAGTCACATCACACAGTTTACCCCTGTTGGGTATGGAGAACTTGGTTGCATAATTCATTGAAAAAGGTTCACATCACGGTAATCTCCGAGACGAGACTAAGCGAGAGTCCCATTGGGGAGAATTCTCTTCCCTATGCAGTGCCTTTGGGGAGAAGGCTGCGTTTCGTACCAGGCACACCAACACACAAATTGTACTTATCTATCCCATTTTGTTGTCTACTGATATGACCATAACAAAGGAAACGTAGCGGCCCCACTGACGTAGCAAGCTATTCAGGATCAAGTTATTGTGAAAACACATTAGGTTTTCCAAAGACAAATGGCCCTTTGGAACTAAATCTTTTTGTAAACGAGTAGGTTCAATACAGTCTAAGAAATATCATTACTGACAGGGAAGCAACAAGTGTCAAGAGCTACAATAACCTGTCTCCGAGTGACCCATCGGAAGGAGCACACCGCTTTGGGGGAATGTTACATAAGCATTCCCCATCAGTCACTATTTGACGTGGTCCTTCTCCTGTCCTCTCTCTGAAAAGAGATCAAAACGTCGGTTCCTCTTTCGGGGCGATTGCTTTACCCAAAGTGTTTCTGAGGCCAGGAGAAAATAATCTAAAAAAGTTATTCTTCATCGATAGTTTTTTTGGAAATATAGATGACGGAGAGCGGATTTCGACAATTATGTATCAGTGCTGAGGTAATTGGTAGTTCCGATGCGATGTCATATACGTGACCACGATGAACAACGCCTATGATTTTCGACCAATACTCTCATTTTCACATGAATTAGGTCGTGAAAGGAGACCCAACTGAATCCACCCCGATCTCTGGTCCGTTTCAAGCAGAACATAAGGTTGACGGGAACTTGGGGACTGCGCCTACCTGACAAACCCCAAGAAGGTCATGAGCTATCAAAGGGTTACTAGCAACCTTATGAGTAGTGTGCTAATTATAAGCGACAAGGCTGAATGATAAATAATAAAAACGATCGCTCAGCTGCAAGACCCTTCCGGCGCTGAGCTGCTGGGCCTCCAGAAGGAAACACGAGGGCTGAGACACCACCAGGTTTCCCAAGTCTAGACAGGAACAGTCGAGATGCAGAGGTTGGGTTTGAACCGCGGACCTTCTGGCTAGTTAATTAGCGCTTTGGCCATTAAGCCATCTCGCTTACAAGTCTTTGGTTGAAAACTTGTCGTGGTTCATCATGGGCCATCGTGATCACGGCACTGATGTATATAGTATATCATGACTTGTCTCCAAAAATTGGGCTGTCTTGCGCACATGCCAGTCGTGCGTGGGAATAAGTACCCCGCTGAAGACCAGTGACGAAACGGACGCCGGCTTGAAGTTTCCGATAGTCTTTCCGGTTTAATGGGATCCCCTTGGAATTCGTCAGTAACAGCCCATTTGCCTGGTGCTCCAACACAAACAGACAGGATGTTTCCGAGAGTTTGTAGTTAGTTAGGATGAAAAGACAAGTCCAAGATCAATTCGTTTAAACTTGTTCATTTTGAAGAGAAGAGGCAACAAAGTCGAAACATTGTTTTGATGATGCTAACATGTAAGGATGTAACCAGAAGGTTGGCATTATACTTCCATCACTTCAGTATCTGTTATAGTGGCATCCTCGACTTCAGGCAGCATTGGGGTTCGAAAGAACTCAGTGTCCGGTCCTTCTCAGCTATCCGGCGTCAACGTCTCTAGGCTTCGACTTCTGTTTGCTTTAGTGGGTCTTTGAGTTTGATACGCACGGCTGCAGCTTGGTCCGCCATGACATAATCCAACAAAACTGGCAACTGAATGGTTGATTCAATGATAGTTGCACACGATCACATCGAGCAACTGTAGCCTCGTGGGTTGTCATGTAGTGCGATGTGAGTAAACATATACATCACATATCATATGGCACACATTCTCCTGTCTGGCACAGCTACCGAGCAAATTTCATCAGACCCGATCATCGCAGGTCAACCACTAAACGGAGTTCTGATCATCGCTTTCGAACTTGACACAAAACCCTTTTTGCTAAAAGTCACGATTTGACTTGTTTGGATCAGCCTGAATAGATTCCACTCAATTCAATGGACCTGTTTGAATTTCCCTACTTTGATGGTGTATATTATATTATATTATATTATATTATATTATATTATATTATAGTATAGTATAGTATAGTATAGTGTATAGTATAGCATAGTATAGTATAGTATAGTATAGTGTATAGTATAGCATAGTATAGTATAGTATAGTATAGTGTATAGTATAGCATAGTATAGTATAGTATAGTATAGTGTATAGTATAGCATAGTATAGTATAGTATAGTATAGTGTATAGTATAGCATAGTATAGTATAGTATAGTATAGTGTATAGTATAGCATAGTATAGTATAGTATAGTATAGTGTATAGTATAGCATAGTATAGTATAGTATAGTATAGTGTATAGTATAGCATAGTATAGTATAGTATAGTATAGTGTATAGTATAGCATAGTATAGTATAGTATAGTATAGTGTATAGTATAGCATAGTATAGTATAGTATAGTATAGTGTATAGTATAGCATAGTATAGTATAGTATAGTATAGTGTATAGTATAGCATAGTATAGTATAGTATAGTATAGTGTATAGTATAGCATAGTATAGTATAGTATAGTATAGTGTATAGTATAGCATAGTATAGTATAGTATAGTATAGTAAAGTATAGTATAGTATAGTATAGTATAGTATAGTATAGTATAGTATAGTATAGTATAGTATAGTATAGTATAGTATAGTATAGTATAGTATAGTATAGTATAGTATAGTATAGTATAGTATAGTATAGTATAGTATAGTATAGTATAGTATAGTATAGTATAGTATAGTATAGTATAGTATAGTATAGTATAGTATAGTATAGTATAGTATAGTATAGTATAGTATAGTA
>NW_008751741.1:1252442-1347418 GCF_000715545.1 Opisthorchis viverrini
AGTATATAGTATAGTATAGTATAGTATGGTGCCTGTTGTCTTGCTATCAAGCTCAACATAAACATTTCCGACCAAATAACGCATAAATTTGTTGCGGTTGACAGTGTTTTGAACGGAAATAAGCATTGGTTAAGTAGACTGTTACTGTGTATCATAGCTCAAGTATCGAATACTTACGCGATTTCAGCCAACATCAACAGGTCAAAAAAGCACCTATCGTTCAAAACCATCTAATTCATTTTCGGGAATAAGCCGAGGTAAATGCCATCGGCCGGATTCTGTGAAAATAGCCCCAGTCACTGAACGCTGGATTCGTCGCCCTACACTTCAGTGTAGAACATCTGTCTTGTTTCGTAGTGCAACTTCCCCACCCCGTAGAGAATAACCGGTAAGAGTAGCCAATGGTCACAAGGCTGTTTAAAACACAGCGCTACGAACCTGAGGAAATGAACTGCGAAGAAATGACAGCGGTAAAGTAAACCAGTCACTAAATCAGATTTATTATGTCTGTATCATATTCTTGCTGACTAATTTCCCTTGGTGGGTTCTCTGCTGATCTCCGGTTCACGATCCCTTCAACAACAAAGACAGAACTTTTAGTGAAACATTCGTCTGTTGGCATGGAATGATATCGTTCGAAACAGGTGATAGAAACGAATTATTTACGTCCTTCATTCTGTCTTACAACGCCAGTTCCCCGCTAATCACATCTTGAATGTAACACCTTGTATTTTTGTCACCTCTGCTTAAAAGAATAGAGCTAATTTAACCAAGGCACCGAATGCACATCAGACGCGAAGAAATGTACGCACGTTCCCTCTGTATAGATGAAATCCTGTTGAGCACTTCAAACATCTGAATTAATGGAGCGGTAGAATCGATGATCTCCAGAAAAATCATCCTCTATGTGACTCCTTCTGATTAGAATTCCTCAAGTGTTCAATCGCTCCTCCGTATTCGATCACCTGATGTTCCGGTTAAAGGTTTTTTACTCTACACCCAAGCTTCAGGTGGTGGAATGCTGCTACAGCCACCAGATGTGCCTTACTCAGGACGAAACGAGAACCGACTTGCGAATGGTTGTTGTAAAACTCCAGGCCCCAGTATTCGCCAGGAGTTGGACTCTTTGTGCTTTTTTCAGGAAAGATTTGAGCCAGATTTGAGCTGGAACACCTTGATTTGCAGTTGCGAAAAGCTTCCACTGGTTTTGGTAGTCAGGCGATACGAACAGCGACCAGTAGGAATTTCGCACTTGGTTGAACAAATGCGTCTGATATTTTCGTACATATGCCTGATTTGCTTGCGGCGTTTGGTTTGTAAACTTATGTTTCGTGTCTATGCCTCGATAATCGAAAATAAACAGTAGATTATCACTTGTTCCCAGGCAGAATCAAAGCACCCCAACCCCGTTCATATTGGCTGCTTAGTGTGTATTTTTTTCAGCCCGTTTCACTGCATAGTAAGTCAGCTGACAAGAAGACATGGGAAAGAGACTTTTTGCCTCTTTTAAGAGGCTTATTGTAACGGCGACTGAAGATGACCGTCTTTTCGTTTTCAACGGATACCCCACAGTTTGTTGTGAATTAGCTATACAATTAATGAGAAAAAACTGCCTATGCTAAGCACGTTCCAACTGCGTGATACTGGTCTTTAAACCCGGTGCGACCGACAACCCAAGTCCGGCTTCAGTACGTGTATTTTTTTCAGAAAGGAATACATTTTCTTTCATGTCAAATAGCTAGTTATCCCGTTTCCACCCACGTGTAGGTGAGCTGTACAACTGTACACCCATCTATGGGTACACTGCCAATCGCTTATGCCCTAATCCAAAGGTTGATGTGCCACTTTGCGTGTGGTGCAGCGACTCCATTTGAGCAATCCGCGTGTGCGCACGCGTGTAATTGCGTACTTGCGTGCGTGCGTGCGTGCTTGTGCATCAGCGTGCGCACTGGCTCACACGCACGCGACTCCGGTAGCTCCACGTAATCTTTCTCTCCATATCGGCATTCTCATGTAAAGTCGGTCGCGGAGCGTTTAATTAACTCGTCGGCTGCAGACCACTACAAAGTCGATCGGAATTTTCGCAACGTCTGTTAAAATTCCATTCAATATGCTAATTCAGCCGTCAATCGCCTGAGCATCCATCGGTTCGTGTGATCTAACGGAGCTGGCGAATGTCCACCTGCGTTGCATACACACGCACATTTCCATTAGCTGAGCTGACGTCCATGCTGGAGACCTCTGTTGCTATTGGTAATGACTCGTGGCATGGCCTGATGTTAACATCAGGCCATCATGAAATTACGTGTCATATGGCTAGTCTACTTTTCGTCTACTGTCAGCCATATCGTTATACCAAGGGTTTCATGGACACCACCACTACTACTACTAATAATAATAATAATAATAATAGTAATAACAATGATAGTAATGGCTGGGCAGTGTCTCGCCAAACAGCAGCATGGAGCAAACCAATAGGCTTAACCTTCTATATCGTGTAGGAAAACACCAAACTGCGCACTTGAAATGTGGTCAGACACACCAAAAAAGCAACAGTATTATAGCACTGATGAGTTAAACCAAGTTGGCGCGAACAGGAGACTCACTTGAAGCCGAGCCATATATCTTGTTTATGGAATCCTTTATCGTTCAGCTGTAGCACTCTTTCGGTGCCTAGCTGCCGTGCCACACGAAGGAGGCCCGAGGGCTGGGATACTGTCAGGTCGCCCAAGCCTAGACAGGGGAAATCGAGAGGCAGAGGTCGGATTCGAACCACAGACCTTCCAGTCAGTAAATTCGCGCTCCACCCATTTGGTCCAACTCACACCCTATGATATCCTTCAACTGCTCACGTTGCGTAAAGACCGCCTCATGTTTCGGTTGGCATATTACCTGACATGTTGAAGTTGACAGAACACACTACTCATAAGGTTGCTAAAAGCAAGGGAGTACTCAATTGAGTGGACATCCGCCGAAACTGGTCATAGGCTGTCCAAGACTTTTCAGCAGCTTCATTAGTAGAATGTTCCATCCAGTCAATTCACTGTGATATTTCGAACATCGGAAGCCTTTATGCAGCACATTCATTTGAAGTATATCACAAACAACAGATCAAGCTGGGATTCAGTTCGGTTTCCCATTAACAACTGAATGTATTTCGCCGATCGCGTACAATGTGGTGTTCAATTTGGGCATGGAGTTGATGGGAAGTCGGGGTATGCAACCATCTGCCGAGCACCAGGAGGGCCTAAGCCGGTCATGTGCTCTCGAGCAGGTCTCAGTAACATTTTGAAGGGTGTGCCCCGCCAGAAAAACATTACGTCACGTTGTCCGTGAAGCTATTGAAGGACGATTGAGCGCCACTGTGTTAAATTTCTGGTCAAGGCTCAAGGGAGAAAATGGTAAACGAACACATTGAACTGATCAACCGGTAAACTGTGCAAAAGGACTCAGATGTCCTCAGCAGGATATCCGGGTAATCAGCTGAGTCACTAACACCAAGTTAATCTGTACATGAGTGTATATCTTCCCTTACCTACAGACTGTCAACTCAGGGACTACAACCACCTGATGAGATTTAATAAGACTGAAACAGGAATTGGGCCACCGCAGAGTTTTCGACAACCCTACAGTTAGTGCCGGGTAATTTGTTCGCGCTTCCGCAGCGCGTCAGAAAGATCATAACTCATGAGAAAGTGAAAGAAAAGTACTGCTCTAAGCTTTATTGATGGATACGTTTGACCGATTTAATTATTTTTCAGAGGACCCGGGGGGCAGGTTCATTTAATTCGTTGTACATCTGTCTATTGGGGGCGAGGTGGACCAAGTGGTTAGAACGCGAATTTGCTAACCGGAAGGACCGTGGTTCGAATTTGACCTCTGCCTCTCGACTTCCCCTGTCTAGACTTGGGCAACCTGGCAGTATCCCGGCCCTTGTGCTTCCTTCTGGTGGCGTGGCAGCTAGGCACCTGAAGGGTGTTACAAATGACAGATTCCTTTCTTATTACATCTTTCTACTGTTCGCCAGCGTTCACAGTTTCATTCCGCATTTCTCAGGCTTGTTAGGCGTGTAATTACGCAACACCGAACTGTTCTCCGACACAATAATTACTCGGCAATCACAACAGCATGATGCAGCTTGTAGACCTTTCGACGGTTTCCAGTCGAAGCTTTAGACACGGAGTGCATACATGCCAAGTTATCCGTAGTTCTTCGCCCATGTTGGAAACAGTTCGGCACAGGTTGTGTCTGTTAAGATGGTAATCTCTCATTGCTGTGTTTGAATAAGGCTGTTCCAAGCGAACCATTCTGGAGGGGCGTTTTTGCTGTAAATTACATGCGCGTGTTGTGGACAAACAAATGTTCGTCCCCATTCAAAGACGGTATCCAACCGGCAATGCACCCGGTGCAACTGAAGACACTGCACGTTGATGTGTACCGGGAAACCAAGTTATTCTCCCTCGAGTTTGGTGGAACACATCAGTAGTGTGCTGATCTATCATCAATGGACGTCACACGTTGACTTTTTTTTATAAACCCTCGCATCCATTCCTCCTTAATCCGGAATCTATATGGGACAATGTTTGAGCGCTCCAAGGGAATGAATGGGTTATCTAATTCCACCCTCCGCTGTGGTCCACCACCCGATAAGAGCCTTTAACAGACATGGTCCAGCTGAAACTGTGGTCGACGCCACAAACCGACCTATGCTTAACAGGTTCGAATGATATGGGACCACTTACTTTTCAAAACTTATGGAATAGAACGCAATCAGCAACGGTGAACATCGCCATCGCGGAAAGTCAGACGAAGCCGTTTGCGGTCAACATCAACTGCATGGATCTCCATTCACAGCAGATTCCGGGCGGCACTGCATCCACGCCATGTCATTCCTTTCAAGGGGTTTGAAAATTGTACGGGTTATGAGAAAACGCGCAATAAGAGTAACACTGCTTTACGATGTGTCTGAAGTCATTTTTGATGGGATTGTTAAGTCAATGTTAAAAGCGAATGAAGTAACTAGCCGTTCGAAAATTATGTGTTAATATGGTGTTTATATCGATGATATGAAGTAAAGGTCGATTGTGATTAGCAATCGCTCCAGCGCAATAGTCCAAAGGACCTCCGAGAAAAGAGGCTACTCCCTAGAGGAGGCCAAATGACTCCCCTCACAAGGACGCCAAGATCACTGAACCATGGCCATTCGGGCAAACCCCTGTGATCTCTGTTCGCAAGGATCCCCGTTCGAACGAACACTGTCTTGAAGGCATCAAATTGCTACGACCAACTAAGTGACGCCATTGGATAAGCGTAAACCTCTAGCATTAAAAAATTCTTGCGGACGTGAGCACCATATTCCAATTTTGACTCGTCCTTAGGGACGCTGTTCAGCAAAAAAATCAGCATTCATCGTCGAGTTCGTCAAACGGGTTTTCATTTTTTTCTTTCACACAGTCCATCATGGAAGCTTGGAGACGGATATGTCAAAATGAACTGTTCAGCTACTCCTGTACCTATCTGAGTCGCCTGCCAGACAGCAGCTTAGGTAATGTAACTCAGGATTCGGGCACGTGGAGCCTAAACGGAACGATGGAGGCTGAACAGGACGAGCCGATGAACCTTTGTCTACGTGATGCCCTCAGCCTCAATATGTCTCAGTTGGGGTCTTCAGATGTAAAGAGAATGAGGCAGCCGACGCCTCCTACTGCACCACAGTCAACATCATCGGACACATTAGAACCTCTAGCAGCACTCGGGCGGACTATGGAACGTGCACAGTCTGCCGCTTGGTCAGCATACACAAATACGATCAACGGTTTAAAGTCGTGCAGTCCGGAACCAATGGATGCGGGATTACAGACCCTTCCGCAATTCTGTTCGGACCGGTGTTTTGATCCAGACACGGGAGCCAATATATCAAAACTACACACTTCCACCCCTTTACGATGCTCACTCACTCAAGTTCCCTTCATCCATTCCTACGATCGAATACAAAAACGAGATAACAGCCACAAAACAATGAGCCTGAACATCAACCGACCCGAACGTCGACGTCGTGTTGGGTGGCGCGGGGTTGCCATGTGTGCTGCATGTGATCTTGTATTCTCTCGTATGGATCAACTGAACAAACATTACGAAGAAACTCACTCGCATCTCCTTGCAATTGAGTGCCAAGTTGCAGAACAAACCAGCACAAAAGTGTCAAAACTGCTCTTTCAGGTAAGCTACAGGTCTTGTTATAACTACAACTTCACTTTCTATAAAGCGAGATGTTGCTTGTCTCCAGTGATCTCACCTTTTCTGCCATTCTTTGCAGGCTGAACTAAGCTGGTGCTCTAAATAATCGGTGAAATGATTGGAAAAAGTTTGGAACTGTTTGGGAAGTCATCGTTTCAGAAGAGCTTGGTAAACAATAGGTATTTTTCTTTATTTGGGCCACTTTTCACTTTTGACACAAAAGCTTCATCAGGTCCAGTGAGCACGTCACCAAATTGGCCAGGTTATAGGGCAGACGGGGAACCAATCAGTGAGTCCCCTTCAGATTATCACACTAGATCAGCGTTGAGTTGTCAATTAACGGCTCTTGTCGGTTAGTGTAGTTGTCAAAATCTTGCATTGGTGAATTGGGGGAGTTTCCAATTAATTCCTATTGGGTTTGGTCCGTTAATCTTCCACTTCACAATGCTTCAATTGATCATTCACCTCGGGTGCCACTGGTCTCTGTGGCATTGTGAGCGCTGCGGCAATTTAGTTGGGGGGAGGGGGGTCAAATGGAATTCAGATGATTGCCACTACTCATTCTGTTGATGCCACACCAACACGTGTCAGCTCGACTGATCCAAAACCGTTCTCCACACGCTTGCCGGTTTCAGGCCTTCTGGTCTGCTAACACTGGGATGCTTGGCGATTTCTACCGCCGCAGCTATCAGTCTCTGTGACGTGGACCGTAGTCATCGCCTCAAAACCGCAACATTTTCTAAATATATTTTGTGTTCCGTGCCCAGTGCATGTTCCGCAATCGCCGAGTCTTTCAGTAACGCTTGATATTTATCCGCGTTTCCCGGCGGCCTGTTTATGTTCCTCTTATGCCCTCCGATTCTGGTGTCAAGTCCCCTGGCCGTCTGTCCTATGTAGACCTTAATGCAGTCGTTACAGTTGATTTTGTAGACACGGTCCCTAGTTCTTTTTGCTGGGATGCGATCTTTCGATTGCTCCAGTGCAGAGCGCAGGAGGATTCCCCTCTGGAAAGCTACTCTTATGTTAGCCGTGTTTAGAATTTTTCGAATGACCTCCGATGTCCCTGGTTTATATGGAATAACGGCGGTCCCGATCCACTCCCTGTTGGGTTTCGCTACCAGTACCAAAACCCCTTCACAAGTGACGTTTAATGAAACTAGTTTGATATTCACTACCCCTAAATTCGTTCTTTACTTCAATTTTGTCCGCTGTCCGATCAACTTCTGTGCACAGAGCCCTTACGTGCTTCAACATTGATGGGGCAATACTGGCGAATACCGATTTCGGATGCAGAGACGAGTAGTTCAAAACTGCCCCAGTGCCGGTTGGCTTCTCGAACACTGTGGTCTTCAGTTTCCTCCGACCTTATGTGTCATGCAGTCTAAAAAGGCCAATGTACCCGAGGTTGAATCCATCCCCATACTTAATTTGATCTGTGGACTCAGTTCATTCAGGTAGTTGTAAAACTCACTAACCTTGTCTGGTTTCACCACGACGAAAGTGTCATCTACATACTGCCAGTATATCTTAGGTGGGTATGGGAATCCGGCTAAAGCTCTTCCATAGATACTCTTGCCAAAACCGGGGACATTGGAGATCCCATTGCTAGATTTTATTCTTGAGTGCAAATGACGGAGTCGAAAACGAAGTGGGTGAAATTCAGGCATGCTTTTATGCCTTCCACTATTTCATCCACCTAAAGCTGTGTCCGTTCTGAAAGGGTGGTGTCTGTTAGTAGCAGTCGCTTAGCTATTTCTAAAGAGTCCCCTTTTGGGCACATTTGTATATAAAGAATGGACATCGAAACTTACAAGGATAGCAGCTGGTTCAACGGTGACCCCCGCTACTTTGTTGGCAAGGTAAGTACTAGATTTCCCGGTGATGGGTTTTAAAATACCGGCCAGGAATCTGGTCAGCTCATGCGGCGGGGAACCTATTCCATCTACTGTCGGTCTTACCGGGACATCTGGTCAATGGAATTTCGGAAGGTCAAAAAGCCGTGGTTGGATTGCACTTTTGGGGTAAAAGCGATACCAGCTGCTTTGCTCTAAGTGGCTTATCACGGACTGCAAATATCTCCCAACTTTAGCTTTACTCCTGTTCATTATATATGTAACATTCGCATTATTGATCTCCCAGTAGGGACCCTCAGCTAGGTGCTGCCTAACCTTCTGTAGATAATCACTCGTGTTCATGACAATAGTGGCCTTACCCTTGTCCGCCTTTGTAATCACTATATTGTCACGTTTTAGGGTGTTGAAGGTTCTTCGCTCTGCTGGTGTAATATTTGGAGCTTCTGGCTGCTGGAAATTATGAGCCGTGACCAGCTGTACCCGTAGCTTCTCCGCCTCCATTGACGGAAGTTTTTTGAACACAGATTCAACGCTAGGGATTATTTCTTCCGCCCTTATCACCTTTTACTTATTGCAAAATTCAAGCCTTTCTCTAACAGACAACGCTCTTCCTCACTTAGCGCTCTGTTTGATAGACTTATCAAGCTACAATAGCTAGCAGGGGACTCAGGCTTAGTTACGAGCTCATTAGAATTCCGAGTTTTTGAAGGTAACTTTTCGAACTTATGGACGTCTTCCTTTGCAGTGTTGTTCTTGGATGGCTTTCACCTCTGTTGCTTTGGTTCTGAGTAACTGGAAGTCTGTGGGCGAGAGCACGTTTTGAAGATCTTTGTTGAGCCGAGATGCATGGTGACGGATATCAGATACACGCCAAGTAGTCAAGCATATCATCTGTTTGAGGAATGACTTGGCCGCTGAGGATGCTACTTGGGCAGAAAAGAGTGACGCGTCCGATGGCTTGACCAGTAAAGATGTGGGGATTATGTTGGGCTTCAAGTATCTTTCATTGAATATGCGGTGGCTCTCCCAGTTCGCCTCTAGCCTTGCCTATCGAACGTAGTCACTTGGCAATTTGCGAACCCATGGTCCGTAGTTGTTTCAATCAACTGGGAAAAGTTTGGAATCGATTAAGAAGTCATCGTTGCAGAAGAACTTGATAAACAACCGGTAGTTCTTTCATTTGGGCAACGTTTAGCTTCTGACACAAAGGCCTCATCAGGCCAAGTCTGCAGGACACCATATTGCCCACTCAATCATTTGCAAATCAATTTGATTTTTACGGGAGACTCAAGTGAATCTTCCGTTTGTGATGTTCTTCGAAGAGTTTTCAGTGTCAAAATCAGTTCAATTTGGGTTCAAGTAGGACATAAGGTTGACGGAAACTCAAGGACTGCACCTGTTTGATTAGCCCCAAGAAGGGCGAAACCAGTCGTGGGCCGTCGAAAAGTTTTCAGCAACCTTATGAGTAGTTTCTCTCCCCGTTCCTTTTCAGTGGCACTCCATAAGATCACGTTTCTTTGTCGAACACAGTGATTGTTTTTAACCGTACGTACGGAATATTCAATGCATAGAAACTGACGGTTGAACCCAATGGTATCTGCTTCCGGTAGGAAGGGTCCTGCATTACCGGAACGCTGTTCACGAGTCGCAAACACAGTGTCCTATCCTTAATCAAATTCCACTTCATCTGGGCCACAGAATTTCAATTGTGGCACCGCCACACAACTTTCGGTACTCTGGTTCACAGACCTACATGGATGAGAAACTTGCACGTCTGCATACATACCTCCGAACACGAAGTTTAGCTACTGATGGGCACGATATAATCCTGACCATCCTAGTGAAAGCCAAGGGCTCAAAGGCTGGACCGATAACTGACCATTATTTCTTTCTTGGTTCTAGGCACAACTGGATCGTCTACGATCGGAAACCGAAATTTCAGAAGCAGATGAGATAAAACAAAGCCCAGATGACCAAGCTGAACTGAAAATGGACGAAGCTCAATGTGATACAGGTGGACATGAACTATGTTCTTCCGCTTACAAGTCGACCAGTTCCATGCTAAGCCCCACATCTTCCTGTATCACAACGTCGTACAGTCCAGAATCAAAGACTTCTCTGGACGCAGGACCCAAACACTCTCCGAAAAACTGCCACTCACCCCCTTCACAGGCAGATGTCTCATCTTCAGTCCGTCGGCGTGATGGACACGGAGTCAAAGGCTATCCTTGTCCCCGTTGTAATTATACTGCAAAATGGCCTACAGAATTGCAAAAACATGTGATGGTACATGCAACCTCTCGTCCATTTGTCTGTTCCGTTTGCTCTACCAGCTACAAATGGAGTTGGGATTTGGGAAGGCATTTCAGCAATGCCCATCCCATTCTTCCGAATCCCTACAAACGTCTAAGACCGGGTCGAAATGTTGGCAAGACGTCAGCTGATTCAAAAAAACCGCAACATCAAGGTTGCGACCAAGACCCACAGTGAAGATGGAAAGTATGCATAGTTCAGTATGTATGTAAACCTAACGAGTTTTTTTATCAGAACACCATCAGAACCTAAATCCACAACAGCTGACCCCCTTTCTTTTAAACCCAATTCTTTGTGAACGTTTTAGTCCGCAGGATTTTTTCTCAGCCGATTTCTGTTCGTTGCGCTCTTGTGCGATTGCTCGATGTGCAGATTTGACCTGTTTGGCGTTAAGAACAATAATACTACTAGCGATTTATTGATATTCATCATTGCTTGTTCTGTGTTTGGGTTCAGGTGTGCTAGCGTTCTGCAAAACCATCCTTACAGACCACAGTGAAAGTTCAAGAAGGGCTAATGCTCTGGAACGTTCGTCTTCAGTCGTTATTTAGTGTGCAAGCCCTAAAGGGAGATCACCTCTCTCTGTTACCTAGATGGAAATAGCTGACCATCACTCATTCATGGCTGCATGAAAATGCGTTCAGTCGCAATTCAGAAGGATGGATTTTCGAACCCACCTCAGGGGGCGTCTGGACTAATCTGCAAGCTGCTCCTTGTTCGTGGCAACATCTTCTCAACAAAAACAGTGCACACTTTTGTAATCATTGAACTCGACAATGCTGGTTTGTTTTCAAATCGTCAAACATCTTCAAACGAATCGATATTGAGAAGTCGGTGATAATAAGCCCTTCAAAAGCGCTCGTTCCGGAAGCAGGACACGTGTAGTATACGGTGTCTGTCATTCTGATTGATTCATATGTAAGTATTGGTGATGTACAACCTTGCTTACTGGGCCTTGGCTCATGAGCTTTATTTCTGTTTTCCATCCACAGAAATTGTCGTGAACACCTGCCTTCGGAGAATCACTGTCTCCTGGTGTTTCCATAGCGTGCATATTACATAATTGGCGACCCTGCCAGGATGGTTACCGCACACAGAGTAGACCTACGACAAAGATCCTGTCTCTACATATGTGCATACAGGCCTCAGAGCTAGCGCGTCGCTCACTCACACACGGTAGACGCAGCCCCAGATACAGCAACCTCTACACACGCTCACCAGCTTAACGCACCACACCACTAGCACCGGCCGGTTCACGTAGGCCATGGTGTTTCCATAGCGTGCATATTACACACAAGAGCCGCAAGCGTTAAGCTCTTTACTTAAAACAAGGCACTCTAGCAAGTTGCTATTCCCGTGGTATCCCTTATTTAGACATAAAGAAGAACAAAATGTAGCTGCCGCTCTAATGAGCACTCTGTGAGAATACAGTTATCAACATTGGGACACTTTCAACGTTATACCAACTGCTGCTTCCCAGGTCCGTCGGATCGTAGATGGTGCAATCGGTGAGTAAAAGTACGCCGCTCTTAGTAGCCTTCAACAGTGCAGATAAAAGTTCAGGAAAAATAACGATTTGATTGCTACATGTGGAGCTGAACTAAACGTGCAGTAAACAATGCAATTCTGACAAGATGAACTAACCTTGAAAATCTACTGAGACCTTGACAGCGAAAACTGGAATGGATAATTACGGAAGATTTTGTGCACCCTCTGATATGATTGATCTTTTCAATAGGTGCACACGTTAACGACGGGGAAAAAAGACCTCAGTGGGTTTTAATTCACTCAAAGGTGCCGGGGAAGGGAAGTGAGGATAGTCGTACTTGGGGAGAAAACGTTAGTGGTTGGCTTGCCAACACTGAAGACCCTTGAGCCTCGCGGTGACTGAGAGCAATTGACAACTGAGGGAAACACAGAGGTTGGCGAATTGATAGAGCAAATTTTTCTATATCTATGTAGCCAGTTGAAGGGGCCTTAACACAAGACTTACCAATGACTTGACTATGCACTTTCTATTTGACCTGTAGAAATTGCATCAAAGTTTGTTGCAATTTAGAGTTTTTCAACAATTTTTCCACTTTCTTACCTGCATAGATTGGTCACATTCGATTAAGTTTCTTGGTTTCACTTAGCATTTACAGCTAAAAAGGACTCCGTCTAATCATCAAGCCGACAATACCTTTTGTTGAATAGCTAGAACATTTTCAGTAGTCGACTGTGCTGCCAAAGTGATAATACACATACGATCGACGATGATCGTTCAGCTGTAGCACGCTTTCGGTGCCTAACTGCTATGCCACCCGAAGATTGCACGAGGGCTGGGATACTGCCAGGTTGCCCGGGCCTAGACAGGGGAAGTCAAGAGGCAGAGGTTGGGTTCGAACCACGGACCTTCCAGTCAGTAAATTCACGCTCTAACCACTTGGGCCCTCTCGCCCTAATGCACATACACCGTTTAGTTGGGTCAGCGTGTTGGGACCGCTGGAGATGGCGACCATCCGGTGTTCTAAGTGCTGGTAGTGTGGGAGGCTTTGGTGATTCTCAATTGAGATTTTGTTCCGCAAGTGAAACTGGTCTCCATGCTGAAAAGCGAAGAAGCACTGGACAGCTGTTTCGTTCTTATTGGCAGTCATCAGCAGTGCGCACCCCGTGGAAATCCAATGAGTATCGAACTTGCGATTAGTAGGTGGAACACAACCGTTTGGTCACGAGCGGCTGATAGGCAGTGACATCACCTCGCACATACACAAGCGCTATTTCCTGTCTATACAGTGCTTCTCGGCTTTTCAGCATAGATTGGCCTCACTTACAGGACATAATCTCAGCCGACGTTCTGATATCGGAAACGACCGGCTTTCGTTTTGAGTACATTTCTTGGACTCAAAGTTATCCAAAATACTGAACCAAAGGTCCCCTGCAAAAGCAGGACAGAGGACCAACAACAACCAGCAATCCTTAGAAGAAACACTTCACAAAGAAGGGATATTTGGATCAAAATGTTTTGTTTTGCAAAGGTAGTGTAACAGTCCGTTATGTGTACTTCGTGTGTGAACAGTGTGTGTATGGGTGTTCTCGCGTTTGTTGATATCTGCCGACTAGTCCGCACTAATCGTGTTAGCAGGTAATCAGGTCTACTATCCACTACTGGTTTTCGTGTGGTTGATGATACACGCGGCTGACGTCCGGGTTGACCTTGGTCCTCTCTGTCTGTTGTGGCTAGTAGGTTTCAGTCGGCCAAACAGTCTAACGTCACAGCAGCTTACACCTAATTAGCGGTGGGGATAGGATGGAAATGACTTCAGCTCATCTATGAACGCCCATGAACATGGGCTCAGGAACGGAGGTAGATCAGGTTAATGGAAACCGTCCTCTCCAAATTAGGGTCAATGAGCAACAAAAGCATAAAGTCAGAGGGTGTTAAGCTCATCTAAAGGAAACGTCGGTGCCGGTATTCTGGTGTTCCACTATGTGCAAAGTTTACAAGGATGAATGCAGGTCAAAATATCAATGAAGAGATGAAATTTAGCCTTCTGATGAAAAAACTGGAACCAGTAGTCACGTTTTGGCAGACACTCCACGGGGATTTTTCTTTGGCGAAAACAATTTCCCAACTCAATGACCTGTCTGGTGGGTAGAACTCACCGTTTAGTATTCGCATGAAGATACTTCACAGGTTCACCGAAAACATCTTTTCGTAAGCTGGCCCTAGTAAACTGGGGATAGGAAAGCTTTCGGTTGCAAAAGTTCACTGACAAAAAGTTCAAAACCTTAGTAGTTGTTATTCTACCAGGGATACAGCAGTAGAGGCAATACCAGTCCAATGAGACCGCAAAACACCCTAAGATCGGCCCATTCACCGTCAGGGTTGCATCTTGTCCGGTCCTATCCTTTTCATTCTCATCAGTGCCAATTGTTTAACTAAAACGGGCCGCAAAGAAAAACCATTTCCCAAGATACAACATCCCAGTTCTAGGTAGAATAGAGGGATATTCAAAAATCGTGTTCATCACATCCGGAATTAACCACACCGCAATAAAGGTTATTCTTATCGACTGTTTTCCGATGATCCTACCCGTTGCAATTCCATAATCACGAAACACGTTCCAAAGCCAGTCTGGGTTTCGCAGCCCAATGGACACAAAATCTTGTTACTCTTGTAAGAATTCTGCTAAAAAAAGTAAGAGGGGAGGGAATGTTGATGCTTGCTACCATTCTGCGTACTCAAAGATCCATTCCCAGCGATACTTCACGAGGTCACAAATCATCTGCAGAGGTGTTTTGAGGTAGACATATCAAAGCCGCCACCCAAGACAAAAGCTGTGCGAGCCCCGATTTATACATTTCAGTAAAGGACGGAATTTTCAAGCCAGAAGGTTCATTATACACTTTAAACGGATACGTAAAACAGTGAATCCTTAAAAAAGTTATCAGACGAATTGGAAATGTTTTATTTCAAGCCCGAAAAGAATTTGGATTGCATACATGGCCTACGAATGATATCAGACACCGTTATATCAGCAATGCTCATCACCTGCCCCTTGATCTGTTTCTGGATGCCTTCACACTACCAACTCTAGAGTCCACAGAAGGCGAACCAGCGCTCGGATGTCAGACCGTATCGAAGGCGGATATGCAAGGCGCACAAGTTCACCGATCCAACGACTGAATGTCATACCTAACCTCAAGCTATATGTACATTGTGACCTCTTTATCAAGAGAAGATAATGGGGTTTCAGGGACAAACAATAATCACTCATAACTACCCGTCACAAACTTGTGACCTCCAGACTTCGTACTATCGATTATTTGTCTTGCATCACTCTGATTGCTTTTTCTTTGCCGTAGATGATCCTTCGACTAATCATAGTTCGCAGCATTACTTGCAGGTCCTAATCCATGTGTCTTTTCCATCAAGGTCAGTTACATAAAGCATCTATTCTTCCGACGGCGTCTTGCACATTCATGGCAGTCATAACGGGTAGTATCACGGCAACATCACCGATTGGCAGAATTTTTAATGATGAACAAGCGTAGGCAAATACTTTCAAAAGGTGCTCTAACGATTAGTATGGTAATGTATTGTGATAAGTCTACGTTGGAGAGTGGTGCGACGCGCTCACATGTGTTGATAAACTCTCACACGTTTCACCGGCCATTGCCCTCTGGAATGGAGAAGAGTGAAAGGCCGAGCAATATATAAATGGTCGTTTTTACCTCAGTTATTTGAGACGCGGCTCGAACAGAAACCAGTTTGCGAACAAGGTGGCCTTCCCTGATAAGGTGTCAGGGTTGAACTTGTCGGTCAGTGGACGGAAGTTGATTACGAGAAATACACTCATTTGCAAATCAATTTGGTTTTCATTGGAGACCCGATTGAATCTCTCGTTCATGATGTCCTCCAGCTGAATGTGCTGCACACAGGCCGCCTCATGATTCAGTTGGCACGATATTCGAGATATCGAAGTATATTTTCATAAAGGAAACTGCTCACATCATAAACGAGAGATTCAATTGAGTCTCCCGTGAAAACCAAACTGATTTGCAGATGAGTGTATTTCTCGAAAACAGTGCAATTTGGGTTCAAGTAGATCATAAGGTTGACGGAAACTCAGGGACTGCGCCTACCTGATGAGCCCCAAGAAGGGCGAAACCGGTCGTGGGCTGTCAAAGAGTTTTCAGCAACCTTGTGAGTAGTTTCCTTTAGGAATTTGATTACGTTTTCACCACAGGCACCGCTGATTGTTGCCAACAAAACTAGACTTGCAGAAAAAGAAAATCTCTGTGGAATAATGTCGACATCCTTCTTTTAGGTGTATTCGTCACAGAGTCAAGAGAACATCGGCAGTTGAGGAAGACTCTCCACAAAGTAAATGAAAACCCCAGAGATTAGACGACCTGTCTAGGTTGGGTGAACAAGTCGGGTAAACAAAACATTCCGTTTCCCTCCAGAGACCTGCCGTCAGGAACGAACAATAAGCAACATGACCCCTTTTTGATTGCAGGAAAGTCTGATTTTTGACCCAGTCGTTCTGGCCATTTGTGAGAGAGGATCATAAAGGAACCTCTCAAATACCCTCACCTCTCCCTCGACCAGCAGTGAAGGTGTTACTGGGAGTCACCAGCTGATCCACATCTTTTAAATTGTTATTGAAGAGTTTTCAACAACCTTGTGAGTAGTTTCTTTTAGGAATTTGATTATCTTTTCATCACAGGCACCACTGATTGTTGCCAAGAAAACTAGACTTGCGGAAAAAGAAAATCTCTGTGGAATAATGTCGACTTCCTTCTTTTAGGCGTATTCGTCACAGAGTCAAGAGAACATCGGCAGTTGAGGAAGACTCTCCACAAAGTAAATGAAAACCCCAGAGATTAGACGACCTGTCTAGGTTGGGTGAACAAGTCGGGTAAACAAAACATTCCGTTTCCCTCCAGAGACCTGCCGTCAGGAACGAACAATAAGCAACATGACCCCTTTTTGATTGCAGGAAAGTCTGATTTTTGACCCAGTCGTTCTGGCCATTTGTGAGAGAGGATCATAAAGGAACCTCTCAAATACCCTCACCTCTCCCTCGACCAGCAGTGAAGGTGTTACTGGGAGTCACCAGCTGATCCACATCCTTTAAACTGCTACAAGAACTGTACAGGGGGAATCAAAGTGACATGTTATCACTGGAGTGAAGAACAACCGGTGGATAGGAGCTTATGTCAACTTGCTCATTGAGAGTAACACTACCAACATCAGTTGGAATGTTTTTGCAGACGTTCTTGACCACTACGCACAAAGACTGTCGTTATCGCTTGTGGACTCCACTCTTTGAAAACGGAAAGTCAAGCATCTTAAGTCCATCCAAATGACGTGTCTAAACGCGAAAATCCCCATGGATATCTGACGAACAGCTGATGTTGATTGTCAGCAGTTCAGTAATCAGAGCATTCAAGTTCATTACAATTAATAGTGGCATTTCTGTTTGCTCATCGTACATCCTCGTATATAATACAAAACCACATCACCATTTTTGCTGACGAGCTGCAGTGCCGAGTAGAAATCAACTTCTCCGTCCTAGATTGTACGGTTTCGTAGCACTATCAATGACAAAATTTCCTGTAGCAATATGTGGAACGTCAGATGTTGGGCCTATATTGCCTAACAGCACTAGATGTCATAGAGCTAATTGTAAACTGACTCAATAGATCGGTTAAAAACAATATTTACGAAGAAAGCAGACAGATTGGGAATTTGTATTGATCCTAGGTCGCTGGAGACCGTTCTGCTTTCCAGACACTATAGACTTCACTTGTAATCCAACGAGCCTAATCTGTCACCTTGACCACGCAAGCCACCTGACTGTGTCTAACAAACCTTTCGATAGACTTAGATGACTATGCCCTTCAATCGGGCTGATGGGATTTGCGATATATTCCACACTGGGTCTATCCCATGCTGGTCAAATACATTATCATTTATTTTTGAAGAGCATGGTCACAAACATAAAAAGTGAGTGCAAGCGATGAACGCGAAAGAGTAACAGGAGAATATGGGAGAAAAGAGAGAAACGTCTCATTCGAAATCATGCCAAGGACAGTGCCAGTCTGATGAGGTGAATCCCAAAGTATGTAAAGATTTTGGTATGGGAACACGCGTCTAAGGACCAACAACCAAAGAAAGGACAAACAATGGTGAATGCTCTTCAAGGCGCAGTGTGCGCTAGCACAGTCAAGACTCGCACATCAGGCACAAAGTGACCGTCATACTGGGTCTGGTGTGAGATTAAATGGCAAAAATGTACCTTCAACGCCATGTGCCACGCATAAAAGTGTCATAAGTACGCAGGGAGCCCACAATGGCAAGCAAACCCAAGTCACTGCCTGCGACCTTAGGAAGTCCCAGTCCAATAACAGCCTTAGCGGATTGAGGAAAGCAGCTCCCTCGATAAGAGATGATCATCGGTTGGTGAACCAAAAAGTAGATATCACAACCGATGGCATATAGGGCTGAGATTATGGCGACCCGTATTGCTGCTGGTCAACCAATATTCAGGTGAACACTTGTCGAGCATGACATCAACTTCGACAGCTTTCTTTCCGTCTAAAGAATTACTTGTACAAGTCTGGATAAATTTGAATGCCGTTCTGTAATACTTTCCACAGTAAATTGTCAATAACAAATGACGCAGAAATTCAAAGAAGCTCTGTACAATTCAGAAGATACATAGCTCAGATAATATCACAGCAGTTCTCAAGTCAAATATCCAAATGGCTTCTTTTTTTACCGAAAATAACACATAATGCAGTCAATTCGACTCCTGATGCACAAGGTTGTACCATGGAAGTAATGTGAAGCTCAACTAAGGATGCATATTTGTAACGCCTACCTGATGAGCCACAAAAAGAGCTAAACCGGTCGTGGGGTGTCGACTGCTTTTCAGCAACCTTATGAGTAGTGCATTACAAAGATGTACATGTATCGCAATTTCTCGAACATCGTAGCGACTGAAACATGAGGCGGCCTGGTGCAGCACATTCAGTTGCCTGAGAACATTACAAACGAGAGATTCAGCTGGGTTCCAGGTGAGTCTTTCAAAAAACCAAATTAGTGAGCAAATGAATGTATATTCGCTAATTTCGTGAAATTCGGTTTCAAGTAGAACATAAGGTGTCAACCCGGGGACTGCGCCTACCTGATGAGCCACAAAAAGAGCTAAACCGGTCGTGGGGTGTCGAAAAATTTTCAGCAACCTCATGAGCAGTGCATTACGTCGATCTGAATCAGTTTATTAGCGATAACTTTGTCACAAAAATGTCACTGACTGCGCGAATGAGGCGGCCTGGTGCAGCACATTCAGTTGCCTGAGAACATTACAAACGAGAGATTCAGCTGGGTTCCAGGTGAGTCTTTCAAAAAACCAAATTAGTGAGCAAATGAATGTATATTCGCTAATTTCGTGAAATTCGGTTTCAAGTAGAACATAAGGTGTCAACCCGGGGACTGCGCCTACCTGATGAGCCCCCAAAAGGGCGAAACCGGTCGTGGGCTGTCAACAGATTTTCAGCAACCTAATGAGTAGTAAATTACAAAGATCCACTAAGGATATTTTAGAAGGCGAATTAGGTCTTTTTGTAGCTTACTACGAACCAGTTCGATAGACGCTAATTCGAAGGGAATGCAGCTCACTCCAACTAGGAGGCAGTGCTGTTTCAGGAGACAGTCCAATCTGAAGAAATCTGAAGGGACTGCACGCAGATCGAGAAAGAAATACTGGTAGCAGCGTTCACTCACGGAGGCCTCGACATATATATTGTGAACTTTTATCTCAAAAAAAGAAAGTCAAAGTTTTATCGCCCATGCATTTTCTGAAGCTCAACAGCAATAGCCAAGATATCGAGTTAGTTAGTTTTGTTGGTTTCTTTCTAAAGCAAATGAAGTCTAGATAGATCACCAAGAAGTATCTTGTGTTTCGAAGACTACCCGTTGCCTTTAACAGAGACTGAGTAGTCATCGAAAATTTACATTAAAAATCAGAGTTTTCTTTGAGGACCAGAACTTATTCGACTTATATTCGACTACATATAAGTGGAGGGCTCAGAAGGTATTGAT
This sequence comes from Opisthorchis viverrini, assembly GCF_000715545.1. Classification (NCBI taxonomy): domain Eukaryota; kingdom Metazoa; phylum Platyhelminthes; class Trematoda; order Opisthorchiida; family Opisthorchiidae; genus Opisthorchis; species Opisthorchis viverrini. The sequence goes on from NW_008751741.1 coordinate 1,272,444, forward strand.
GCACAGTCTTTAGTTGCTGCGTAGGGGGATTCAACTGTTCCATCCAAAAACCCCGTGAGTCCTATCCACTTCAGGTTCGTTATGGTCAGCCATATCAAGGGTTATGCCTCTGTTGGCAGAAGACAAACGAATAAACCAAAACTGTTATGATAACTTCCAAGCCGCCCATGGCAGTGTATCAATTTGAGTGCAACAAGAAGCACTATGTATGATGATCAACGGCAGTGGTGCTTTTTAAACCAACCACTGGAACAGTTATATCAATGCTACACAGCGTGAGGCCTTACGGTAATTCCAGTATTTTGTTCATGGGACCCTGCCTCCTATGAATGGATACAGAGTTTAGAAAGTTCCGGAAAAATTGGTGTTTCAAGCAACCCTTATCACCTCTTGGAACAAGATGGATTTACTGACCGGAAAGTTCGTAGTTCGAACCCGACCTCTGCTTCCCGACTTCCCCTGTTTAGGATTGGGCAACCTGGCAATATCCCAGCTCTCGTGCTTCTTTCGTGTGTCGTGGTGGCTGGGCACCAAAAAGGTGTTACACCTTATCACGGCTGTGACAGTCACAAACTACATTCAGTGATTGAAACGACTGAAGCCGTTATCATAAAGGATCAGAACGCAAGGAAAGATGCACAAAAGGAAACACCAAGGACGCAGGCCAGCACAATGACCATACTACTGGCAAAATCGCACACTGTTGTCCAAAGTGGCCAGCTCGTTAGCACAAAGTGCGCGTAATCCAGAGCAAACACTGAAGCAACTATATGGACGGAGAATAGGCTAGAGATATGTCCACTGCAATCGTTCAAAGAGGTCCAGGACCCGGTAGAAAGGGTTCGAGCGTATTTCAACAGGATAACACATAGATTGAGGTTTCTTACACAGATTTCGAGCGTTCAGCAAAGACAATGGAGCCATTAGAAGGAAACCGAATTGCTTCTGAAGACAGCCGCTTGAATGAAGAGGATAGGAAATCGTTGAAAGTGGCCAGGAGTGAACGAGGAAAGGTGTGATATGATGACAGACTCGCACACAATCTCCCAAACGATCTTGCTTTGAACTGAAAGTAGTTTGACTCCATCAACAGAAGAAGAATACAATTTTGGAAGGATCGCTCCTACCAAACAGACCGTTTTCACCTCTGCATTTTGCAATTGTCCGGACCCGGTTTGAAAAATCTCTCCGTGAACTGAAGCACTTCTTTGCTAACTTGGATAAACAGAATTAACAAGTTACAATAAAGCTTAGCTATCTCACTCTGTTTGGGAGCCCCATGTCCCGAGCACATTGATTAGTTGAACAAATGCAGATAGGCATTCGTATCAAACGGTGTAAGTTTTATCAGCTTTCTCCGGTAAGTTGGTCCCAAGATTCAGAATTCTAAGACTATTCATCAGCTAGATTATCTAAATTCGGTCACTATCATCCTCTAGTTGCCTTCCCACAAACACAAACTACTTTCTGTTTAGCATTCGAGCTGTGTAGTCTGCTCTGTTGTTTTTCCAGAGTACGACCAAATAAAGCACGTTTGATCTGCAGCCTCTAACTCTGTCAGCTCACTGAGTAGAATCGATTGACTTAACTGTAAAACTTGCTAATTTATTCAAACCCGAGCTCAGCGTGCGCGTGATGCAGGCACAAAATTGTGTGCAACTCGTTTCATTCTCATTTAAACTTCTGCTCGGCGAACTCGGCACCTGTAATAAACAGTGTAAAAAAACTCCATGAATCACGGCAGTTGGATAGGGCATCACGTAAAACAGCGTTCTTTTTTTTCGTCAAAATGACATCAAAGTTGATCGTCGGAGCTGTGATAGCCACCATCCTCTTGAAACAGCATTTCTTTTTTCACCTGGTCCAAATGGTCGGTATCTATTGGATACAACAAGCAGGTGAATGGGAAGAGTAGATGTCGTCACGTTCAGACGATTCTCTGAACCCGACTTCACAAGTCTGTAAACTCCTCTGTGATTAAACATACTTTTCACGTTTTGCCATGCTGTCTATGGTTAGTTACATTAAAGGGGACGCTGAGACCCCGAACGTAGGTCTAATCAGCGCCCACTCTCTCAAAAGAAAGGCAACAAATGTGATGTAAAAAGTGTATCAAAGTAACACTCAGTTAATGTGGAATACGTTTTAAAGGTTATGGCGGGGTCCAGCGGGGAAAAGAAGCCAAGGCGCTGGTCCCATAAGATAATGCTCGATTAAGTCACTAGAACTCAGCGACAAACGAGAACGATAACTGATAACAATCTGATCACTCTGTTGCCAATGGATGGCGTAGAATTGTCTGTTCAGTAGCTGATGTGTGGCAATTTGAGCGTAAGGCAGAGGATTCACAGGAGGGCACCTTCGAGAAAATGACGTAACATCAACACGAAGTGGAAATGGACAAGTATGGGACCACTCACAGAGTATCACTTTAGCGAGGAAGTTTTGATTGACTAATTCCGGTCAGATAGCCTTAGCTGTTCTATAGAACGCTTTGTGGTACCTCTGGGGAGTGCCTGAACAAAATGCTGACTGATGCTTCTTTATGCTGATGTTGCAGTGATCAATTACTCAGTTTTAGAATAACGTGTCTGTGCAATATCGTACACTCAGTGTGTTAGTATGAATCAGGTTTACTCAGTCGGGCTGAGATCAGGACCGTGTGTCTTGCCACTTCAGTTAATCGTGACAGAACAGGAACCAAATCTTGATAGGGACCAGTGATTTTCCTCCTGTTATTAATTTCCAGTTCAAGATCTTTCGAAATCACGCCAAGTTGTCTCGGGAGCGATTTCAACGAATTCGCTTCCAAAGTATCCGTTAGCAAATGTATCGTCTCTCCGTGAGGTACAGATTAAGTGATGTCAAGCAAAGTTGTCACCTTCCAACGTGTACGCACACATTCGGGCACAAAATCATATGAGACATGTGAGCAAGACCTGAAAAAGTCTGCCTGATGACATGAGTGGACTGAATGGTGGACATACTTTGGATATTGGGGGCGAAAATCCAGCATAAGTTGAAGAGAGGTTTGCAAAAGAACTACTTAACTTAGTAATGATTGATTAGGGATGCTAACAGCTTGAAATGTGTGATCTTTTACGCAGTTCAGACTGGTTTTAATAGGGTTTCGCACCCTTTAATAAACATCGTAGTATCTCAGCAGTCTGGTTCGCAAGGAATAAAAAAATTCCAGTAAATGTGGTCTACAGTTGAACATTCGATGTGAATTTGCATAAAATCCAGAGGAATGGACGGCCTTAATGGTGTGCCGCAATCCATGATACCTTTCATGAAGTTTTGGGTCTGTGCAGACCTCCTGAGGAGAAGCATCGCCATACCCGCCTCGGTTCCAGTGGATTTGCATTTCTCTGACGGTGAGTTTTAAGCTCTCCTGTGTGGTATGTTTAGTTCCTCTGTTTGGCCCACTTGTATGAGTAGAAAAGTTCCTAGGCAAACGTACGGACCAAGGACACATTACAATCTTTCCCCATCTGGTAAACAAGTCATCGACGTTTAAACCAGCACTAATTCATCAAATATTGGAACTAGATTGAATCCCAAGAAAATTCGTCAGGGCCCAAAAGAAACTAAAGATCAGTAGTCATTTTACCTACTTTCGCGAAGTGCTTGCCTAAAAATCACTCAGTTGTAACACCCTTCCGGTGCCTAGCTGCCATGCTACCTGAAGGAAGCACGAGGGCAAAGATAATCCAGGTTGCCCAGGCCTAGACAGGAGAAGTCGAGAGGCAGAGGTCGGGTTCGAACCATGAACCTTCCGGCCAGTAAATTCGCGCTCTAACCACTTGAGCCATCTCGCCCCGAAGCGCAGTGCCTCGAGGGAGGAACTGTTCGCCTTTCAATTTATCATTTGTCTGAATGTCAACAGAAAGTTTGTATCAAGTCGAATCCAAAACATATCTCAGTAGTAAGCCCACATTCCAATACATCAGCGAGATACGATATGTAGTTTTCTGCTTGTACCAACCAAAATTACCCGCTCTGTCTCTATAACCAGTTGGGTTTTGTGACGTTTTCTAAACTGGAAACAAACGTCTCGCTACTTGCTTTTTCATTCCAAAACGGATGAAAACTGCAGACCACAGTGGACACGATAAGATTAAGCCCGCTGAATATTTGGAAGTGTTTTGAACGATCGGATTTAAATAGGCAGAATGAGATGGAGGGTACGGAGAGTCACATCTTGCTTGATATCGCACTGTACTGACTCACCCACGGCGGTGTCGTCGATCGTACGAACCAAGCTCTCCTTGGGTATACGTAGACCTAATCGCACCGGCTAGAAGATTGTACAAATTCACTGTGTTACCGACGCTGACAGCGCACTGAGTCGCACCTTGCTTCTTTGAATTCTGGAAGGCAATAATCGTAGCCAGGGTAGCAGGACAGACTAAGGACTCCGTAACTTGTGAGCCTACCTAATCCTGTCATAGAGGGTATGTCAAAATTTGGGAAAGGATGTATATCTAAAGTACAAGTTACCTAGAGGACAAGCCAATTTACGTACCCACACAACAGCATTGATGGTTGTCGGTGCAGAAAGTGCAGATGAATCACTTGAGCGTACGGAGGCGAAGAGCCAATAATCCGTTCAACCCGTTACACCGTATTCTTCGAGACCAAGTGAGTTCTTAGGAATGTTGTTTGCATTTTGAAGAGTTTGCCGATATAGTCAAACCATTATTGTGGAATCATTGTTGTTGCTGCTGTTTTTCTGAATAGTTTCTGCATTCAGAATGGCATTCACTTCGACTTACGCTTACGTACAAAATCATCCCATATTACGTCCCCATCCAACTATCTACGCATAGAATGATCTCGTACTGCGGGTTTGCTGAACAGTTGGCCAATAACTTCATCGGGCGTTTATTCAAAACTTCGTTAGCCTACAGGAACTTAGACATACATGATGCTCAAACTCAGATGCAAAATAAGGCTAGAGACCCAAACGGGACCCAAACAAAGCCGATGGCTGGCTACCGCGGCACTCTAACCGGTACATTGAATGTCAGCCCAAACGAGACACGAGGCAGCCTGTGTTCAGCACGTTCTGTTGGGGAATACTGTAAACGAGATATTAAATTTGGACTTATTTAAAACTCACGGTAACACCATCTTAATCTGTCAAATAATGTTCAACTCCAGATGTATCCGGCCTTTTGCGTTTACTTATAAAGTAGGATTGGTGGAAGTTCGAAGAATGTCAATCCGGTGATTCCCAGAAGGTAGAGCCAGTAGCGGGCGATTAGTACCACATCTTCTCTAAAGGCTAGAAGAATTTTCTTTTGTTCAGTGTGACTTAGATGGAAGGCTTGTTGTTGCTTGCCTCCTTCCGAGCTTTTCTGTAACACTGGAAAGAAATAATTGAATTCTGCTTGTCACATCCTCTGAACGCTTATCTACAAACTGGTGTCACTCTGTAATTGACCTTGACAATACCTTCAACAAGCTCCCTCACAATAGGCTATTGATAAAAGTTTCCCACGTAGAGAGTAGTTAGGGGTATGCTTTCTAGTTGGCCGATCCGTTTCTTTGAAAGCACATAGAGAATCAACTCTAGAGACTGCAGTCAAAACAGTGTCCAGAAAGGCTCCGCCCTCGGTTCTAGATTCCGCATCCACGACCAGCTTGAGGTAAAGCGATAGCCTGGCTTGGCCTACGCGGAAGATATCGAAAACTGGCGAGAAATCTGAAGTCACGAAGTCCGGAGGGTGATCTGGATAGCTTAGGGAAAATTCCGGATGAATATACTTATTTCCAGGTTGTCAGTGAGGTGAATGTCGGTGTATTTTACTTAATACCTAAATATGAAAAGGATCTCGGGGACATGATTTCAAACAAGATGGCTCGTGGCCGAACGTTTAAGTGTTCAAACTACTAGCCGGAAGGTAGCGGGCTTGGATTGCCCTGGGGATTTGTGGGCTGCAATACTGGACGGTGCACTGTCTCGCCATTTAGTTGGGACTGTGGCTTTTGGAATCAGCTGGACCCTTCGTGTTTAGGCTGCAAGTCGACTGGGGCTCAAGAAACCCGACCACTGTGTTTTTGTTCATGGCAGTGTTTTTCACAACATGTTCAACCCAACCCAACGAATAACGGTGACGGCCGCCAATTCGAGGGTTTCATTTGGGCCACCTTAAAAGACGCATGTGGTAACCGATGGAACAATGACAGCTTCATCAGTGTGCTTGCACTCAGTGAGAGGTCTGCTTATTGGATGCCTTCTGATATATAAACAGACAAAGAATGACGAAAGCGACGCATCATGAAAGATCCTCGAACTTACTGAACTGGTAGAAGATTCATAGCCGTTGTAGAGAACCAGTTGTGTTGATTGGTTTTGTTTCGTATTCCCAGTGTGGTTCTAAAGTAAAAAAAGAACTGTTTCGATGTGTTTATTTAGTTCCAATGCTGGATGCATGCCGGTCGCTCGAACCATCATGTTACAACCAAAACGGTATAATCGAGGGACTCGTGATGTCAGAACCTCCTATTAGGTAAGACAAACCCAGACCTGAGTTTCTACACGATACTATTGTATGCGAAGAAAAACATTAACTCAAAGGTACATCAATTTCCACAGAAGATACTCGTCTGCAACAAATGATCCAGTTGGATTGCAAGACTACAAACGACGCGAACAAAACAGACTGGGGCACGTGAGACAGTTACTCACAAGCCAAGCCTATGATAATGAATGGCTTAGCTGAAATATTAACCAACCGCGCTTAGAAGTGGTTTGGTCCGGTAGTTGGTGCGTCGGCCGCGGTTTGATTCCGGGGCCTATCGATCAAATTCTTTACTCTGTCAATGAACAAATGCCTTTTTTCAGCTTTGACCCTCCCATCTGGTACTAAGAAGGCAGTTGGAAGACACAGTTCTCACAACGACTGGCGCTAGAAATAACATTATTTCTATGACAGATTTCGCCAGAAAACACTATCAGCTGTGCTGACGGTCATCCACAGCACAAAAATATGGATAAACAACATGAAGACAATTGAAAGTTCCCAATTTTAATAGGCTTATGAACGTGGAAATTCTTGGTCATGCGGTGAAGCTTATTTCTAGATATCTGACGTTCCCCAAAACCCATCCACCCAGTAAACACAGTGCCACCGATGGCTAACGGTGGCCAAAGGTGGCTAGCTTTGCCAATGATTCAGTTGGTGAATATAAGCTAAACATAGGATTTGTTGCATGGAAGCCTTCTGAAAACAAATGTGACAGGATACTCTGGATACTGGAGCTCTATTTACGAAGTAATTTTTGAAACCGATTTGTTTGAATGCACCACCGATTAAATATATAATGAAATTTTCGGGTTGCCACCTTTGGCCGCTTTTAGCCACCGGTGGCGCCATCGGTGGCAAATGTAACATGCCACCCCTATTTGCCACCTCTTGCCACCGGTGGTGCCGCGATGACGTGTTTACTGGGCATTGAGTCCCTTTGGGGCTTGCGATCAATTTTTACTAGTTTAGTTCTACCTTGTGCTCATAATAGAGCCCGTTTGAGCCTGATGATTTGCTTTGCCCGATGCTGCTGGAGCTGACCGAGCCCTGAACTGGGTTACTTGTTCGAATAAGAACAAAAGATGAATTTCAAGAACCTGGATTTGACGTTGGGAAATTAGCTTGCTTTGCGAGGTGCACGATGACCTTGAAGATTTGTCTATTTAAACAAAATGCTTCCAACAAAAGGCTACCGAAATGCACAGCTGTAATAGGCGCAACATTTGTATACATCTACATCCAAAGCGTCACAATTTTGGTTTGCACTTAGTGATTGGCGCCACGTGTGCACAGTGATGGTTGTAAGTGACTTGATGGTCAGAACACAAAAGTGGACCGGGAGTAACAAACAGCGACGGATAAACGTGGGAAACTCACAATGTCTGAACAGAGGATGATGTGCATCATGACCAGTGCAGTACACTCAAAACCGACTAGGCTTATCCCTATTCAGATGCAAATCACGGAATAGTACGTACACAAATCAGCCTCTTGGGTTAACTAATTGGATATGAACTAAAATCATGGCTTAAACCATAAAAATCTGGAATCACCGATTTGACAAAAACCTGTTTACGTTTGTTAGTACGAAACAAGTCAGAATATAGTCTTGTTGTTCCTATAATGCCACAAGAAGTGAATCTGTCCAGTACGAAGTTTCTTTGTTGTTTTTACACGGTAAAACAGAGACTCAAACTTTCAACATGAAAAAACCTATTTGGCTTAGCTTCGTTTTCTACACACTCCCCATTTTATGCACACCCCAATGCTGTACGGTATTCTGGAACAAAATGTGAGAAATATAAGGAAAACAAGCTTTGAAAGGAAGGAATCTACTGGAACGCGAGGCAGTGATTTTGACCACTACTTTTAGAGGTCATTGCGTGAACCCTATAGTAGAACTACGGGAAGTAGGGAGCCCTATAGGGCCCACTTTCCAGTACAATGTGATCCCTCAAACCAGATCAACTATTTCGAGCCTTTAAAATCTCTTGGCCCATCGGCTCAACAAAACTGTACTACCCAGACTTTGGTCCCCGCAATGCCTCGTTTAACCTCCGAGCCTTTTCTATGAGGTCTCTGACAGTCCTGCAAATGAAGCACCGACCAGTGAAGGGCAAAATCTCTGCCCTGTCTGTATAAGTCACTGATTCTAGCGGCTGAGTTGTCTGACGGTCCATGCCCAACAAGATTACAAGAGCACATAACTTCGACCTGATAACGTAGAAGAAGTGGAAGGCTGGCACTGCCTTGCACATGAGTAGGGTTTGAAAAGGTAAGTGATTCATACTTCCATGACAGAGGTAATGGGATCTTTTAGACTAATTGGAATGGGAACGTAACTAGTACGGTGGCAAACAGGCCTCAAGGAGGACGTTTATAACTGGTGGGTTCCAGGTTTATCGCGTTTATTTCCCCTTACACCCAGTTTGACAGCTGTTTGTGTGGGACTAAACGGAGAAGCGATGGAGTTTTCTCACATTTAACTGTAGCCAAGTATGAGCCTCAGGTAAAACCGAGATCATCTCTGAGCCGTTTCATAGTAAACCACAAGTTTTGTGTGACTTTTTTTCGACAACTGGGTATTCAGTTGGCGGAGGAAAGTTGGAAACTCCTTTCGGGCCTCATTTTCATTTATGTGTTTACCAGTGGTCACCACTGAGACCGGTGCCACATGCTTCTCAGAAGTATAGCGTACCGATGAATTACAACACTTGTTCCGCAAAGCGTCACGACTCTTGGACTTCACAGTTATGTAGGTTAATGTGGGTCATGAAGAAATCTTAGGGATTTCCAGCACGAAGGGAAAATTTCTGACAGTGATGAGGTTGCCGGTATTTAATCACTGTCCTGGGATTGAGGAGGATTGTATCTGTTTAACTTTCCACCCAAAAGTCCCCAAAATAGAACTGCCACTTGTTGTAGTGGGTCATATTCCTGATAGTCCATGTTGAAAACAGGGTCATCAATTCGTCAGCCATCTTTCACGCGAAGTTTCTTCAAAGTATCTGCAACTGGAGTAGGAAGGATAATTTTGCAGTAAGCATGCTACGTCGATCAGACAGAATGTTTTCCTGCATGCTCCTACGTATTCCCAAATTCCTCCTAGTTTTCTTCCCGTGTTTGTCACTGCGGGCAAACTACGTAGTAAAATTTAGAAAAATCCCCTTGATTCATCTCAAAAGTGCACAAAATTGTCCAGATTACCAAGTTTGTGGCCCGATCATTTCATTTTATTGTACTTTCTATTTTGCTTCTGTTGTTACGAAGTAGGACGAATTACAAAACTCGCTAGTTCCGTTGTCGGAATCTTCTGGCCAGGTTTGCAGTCATCGTGAGATCGCTTTCAGGTCGATATCTCAGAAACAGCATGCGTATGGTGCATCAGGACGGAGGCCAGCAGCTCAAATGGGAACTCACTTGGGGGGATTCGTACATGGTAGTCCATGATATTGTCTATACGGCTATTAGGTCGTTCCAGTACCAAGGGATTCATTTGTGTCGATATTCGATAAGACTCCTATCATCAGTTTACGGTGGTATTGCAAAAAATACACGGAGATCAATTTTCTAGAACATACTAGCAATGACAAGCTATCACACACTGTCGAAAGCAACACTCAAGTGTTTTGGAAAGATGAACTGAATGAAGTTCAGTTTACCCCTTATTATGCAGTAGGAACAAGAGATTCTAAAGAACACTGTTTATTGGAAGGGTTGCCATATAGTGCGTTGCAAATGTCTCAGGATGATACACGCAAAACAAGACTTTTTCACAGTCTGGCCATTTCAACGTTTCATCCGGATTTGGAAATCAGCTTTCTTTTCAGTTCCCCAGTGGTAACCATAACCAAGATTTCTTCTCATTGGTAATCAGTCGGCCCAGCATCATCGACTCAACTCCCCGATAGGACAAACGCCTCCGAATCTATAGTCTGAACCATGTGACTAACGGTGGTATGAAAAGCGAATGCATCGTATCAAACAAAACATGTTCACCGTGCATCAAAGTGCCCGGGGTTGTGCCACCCTTCGGCTTAAATAAACTAAACTACTCAAATGTATCAAGTAGCCTGTGTGATTTCAGCCTAATGCGAACCCCTGGCTAGTGTCATCTGGTCGGGCCGCTGTAAACCTGGATCCTTCGTGCCACACCATTCTTTTCGGAACAAATATCTAAACACATGGAATCTCAATATCAAACCTGTAACCATGTCTTCAAAAATCACTGGCTTACTTCCCCAAATGTGTCAGTTAATTGAGAGATGGATATTATCACAACCCGGAGTGCTGACACAAAACCGGCAATTTTGAAATCCACCCAAGATTTTTCCAAGTTTGACTTCATAATGTACAAACTGTACTCTCAGTGAGTATTTACAATTGAGAGTGAAGATATGGAGGAGTATATAAAACGAATTCACCGTGCCCCCGTAAGAAATATGCTCTTGTCCAATGCTTCTCGGGGTGGCAGGAAGCATTGTCAAAGGGCGGTGCGTATGGTTGTTGTCTTGTTCGCTGAGCTAGGTGCTTCGATTGCGGACGTTTCATCACCAATCGAGGTGACACCATCAGTGCGTTGTCAGGGAGCGAAGGTGGGTGTAGGTTTGCGTCAGTTGGCACAACCACTGACCTATCACCAAGCTCCGAGCCCTAACAACACACCGATTGGTGATGAAATGTTTGCAGTCAAATGGTCTAGCTCAGCGAACATATCAACGATAACCTGGCTACCTGTGCTACAAGCACTATCCTCAGTAGCAAATAAGAGAAAGTATCGGAATGACATTCAGAGATGACCTATCTTGTCATATAAATCACCGTATCAGTCCTCGTAGCTCACTGAACGGACAACCCCAAGAAGATGTGAGTGTCGCCACTGTCTGCAAAAAACAGTCTACATATTATGTATCCCACTGGATTGTTCGCTTCGCAAAAAGGTCGTTAGAACTTCATTGCGTTCGCAAAACCTCGGATGGCAGATTACCGGAAGTTTATTATCAGACAATCTGGAAAGAAACTGACAGCACGAACGCCACTGACATCGATTAGCCGCCATTTCTTGCAACGTCTCCAGCTAAGCACAGGTGGGGTCACGAGGACGCCACGCTGGAAAGCGTGCAACACGAACAGCGCCCAAACTGCTCGTGATCTCTTTCACGCCCCTCTGCGGTTTTGCGCCATTCCGAAGGGGACACAGAGAACAACACTTGTCTCAGTAGATGGTGTTTCGGCATGCGTAGCTGGATGTTTTCCCCGATTGAAGTACCTGTCACACAACCAAATACCCGTTTTCTAATCACCTCGTTACTGGCACACTGACGCCATCCAAGACCAGCCACGCTTCAGAGTCATCGGTAGTCAAATACCTGAAGATGCCTCACATCATTTCCCAGCAGAGGCCATGTCTCGCAACTATACAACAACATAGCCCTTACCATAGCCTGGTATACACGATCCTTAAGATCCAGTGAGATGCACTTTTGACGCCACAATTGACGCAAATTCGCAAACGTGATTCGAGCCTTTAAGATTCTTGCAATGAATTCATCAGTCACATTTCCGAGGTATGCAAAGTTTTCCACAATCTCCAGTGATTCTCGTAAGGTAAGCAATATGTTCGGAGACTGCACGTTCTGAAGCACAACCCTACACTTTGAAGGTGAAAAGCGCATGCCAAAAGATGGTATGATGGTGGTCAGTCTACTCAACAGGGCTTGTGCTTCGCTTTGGGTTTCAACTATGAAGGCGATGTCATCTGCGTACTCCATATCGACAGGCCTCTCATCAGCAGCAATTCGAACACCGGGATTTTGAAGACCGTCCAGCGTTCGCCTCATTAGTTTATCAATAATGAAGTTGAACAAGAATAGGGAGAGTGGATATCTTTGTCTGACACCACTTTTTGTAGGGAAGCTTTTGGAGTGCTCATCATACACTCTCACCCGGCGAGAAGTAATATAGAGATGAGATCGGACTATGTTTACAGACTTGTGGGGCATACCCTATTGAGCAAGTGTAGTTAACAGCACCAATCGATCAACCGTTTCCTTCAACGAACGGCTGTGAGTGAGGGAAAGCCGGATTAACAGTTCTGAGATGAGTAAGTCATTACGTAGTGGAACTATCCAAAATCGAGAAATCTTTCCTCATCTTACGGATACTTTGTTACTGATCTGATGAAGCGACTCTCCAAAGTTTTCCAGTCATTTGGGCTTTCTTGTTGGTTGCAAACTGCGCATTCATTCCATCGTATGGAGACATCTTGGTCTTCCGTACCTAACTATAGTCATTAGCTAACTGTTGAGGAATCTGACGAGAAAAATTAGCCGGGCAGTGTATCTACCTGACGAAAACTACAAACAACGTACAGCTCAAGATTCCTGACTGAACCACATTGATTTCATCAATAAGCCATGAAAAAATCAGCTATAGTCGAGTCAAGGATTCGCGATAATTTCGAAGAAAATTAGTTTCGGACTACCGCCGCAGTCTCTTCAATGTTCAACGATTGTCAAACTCCGTTAACAGGACTGCGAGTGGCTAACAGGTGAGCAGCACAAAGGACCCAGTCATTGTGCGAATTACCGGTTTCGCTTCGGAGATTGTACACGCAGTCAGGCTAACGAATGCGATAGCATATAGAAGTAAAGCGAGAATGACAGTCTAATCGGAATAGGCGCCATTCGCCGATAAACTCTGGCTCAAAATCCATGTGCGCTCTAGCAACTGCGCCATTGCCCCTTACACATAAAAGTGCATTCTCACCACAGCTGCATGAAGCTTCAGCTCCTTGTTGCGAATCCGTTTGTCTGTCTGGTCCGTAAAAAGTTAGGACACACCTAAAAGTGCACTGGAAAGCAGCAGTGAGTGGTAAGCCAAACTGGTGTTGTTGCCATCCCCTCTGGATCGGTAGACATGGTGCAACGTTAAGATCGAGAGAGGCATGAACTTCGGAGACAATGAGACAGCCTGTGTACGCGGCATCAGCCCAATCCGGACCGTGCACACCAAGACGACAGGGTTCAGACCTGGTCACTGGGGCAAGACACAATCCGGGTTTTTGGAGGTCGCCAAGTAGGTTAGGACGGGTCCGTTATTTCTACAGAACTCGACTGGTGGAAGAAACTGTACTGCGATATGCCTAATGTCGTGCCACCTGAACAATGAAGCAGGCTTTGTGTAGCACATTTTGCTGAAGACTATCATAAACAAGAGGTTCAGCTAAGTCTTCAGTTAAAACCAAATCAGTGTACAACTGAACATACCTTTTGACCCCGGAGCTCCTTCCAAGTTCCCTAGTCCTTAAAAACTCGAGAAAGAGGTGTAGGTCTAACGATACCTGACAGCATCCCATCATCAACTCATGTGTGGTGAGGTGGTATATTTTGACCATTGAACCAGAAGCTAGGGTTTCATTTTAGGTACACAATCCCCAGCTATCTACGTAAGGTTTGACCCACGAGGTAGTGAGAGGCTGATCTAGCCCGAGGGTCAGGGGGCCAGTTTGGTGCCAGGGAGTAAGGCATAATTATCTGACTCCTAATGCCAGATTCCCATCGTATGGTTTTGGCCGAATGATTGGATGTTCAGACGACTTGCTGGGGCGTTGCAGGTTCGAAACTCCTTGGAATTTTGTGATATAAGCACTGCTGGCGATTCCCGATGAGGATGAAACGGCTGTCCAGTACTTCTCAACTTCACTTACGGGAGGAAAAATCATAACTGCCTGATAATGTCCAATATTCTCTCTGTAGCCGAAACTATGCAGGGGAAGAAGAGTGGATAAAAATGTAGTATACGGACGCAAGTGTCAACTGGATCTGATATGGCCTTATGTCTAAAAGTGCAAATGAAAATGCGCACAGTAACCTGTGTTCAGAGCGATCCACTTGATCATTTTCAGCCAATGATTGCAACTGAAATCCTACGGGGTAGCGGCATATCTTCAGTGGAGAGGTCACGTGACGCATGCAGATAAGTAGTGTTTCGAATTCCCCATCAAGGTTTAGCCCAGCTCAGTATTTATACAAGGGGGCAACGGTCCTCGTACGTTTTTTTAACATTGTAAAACAATCCTCCAGCGATGTACAGGATATTTATGCAGATAAAACACACTGCTCAAGAGGTTGCTAAAAACTTTTCGGTAGCTCACTACCAGTTGCTCCAGTCAAATCAGTGTGAAAATGAGTTCATACCATTGAGTAAAAGCCCAATTTTTAGGCATATTTATCACGTGTTCCGTTGGCCACTATCAGAAAATTTATCTTGGATGGAAGAAACCAAGGTAGCCCTGTGACCACCAGTTTGGGAACGTTTGGGGACAGAGGGTACGTGATTTGATCTCCTAGAAGTTTACATGATGCTTAGAACGATCACTGCTTCGCTTGCTGGCGACTTCACCAATTGGATGGAGCCAAGTTGCAATCGATTCACTAGACAGTGTTTGAAATTTACTGTGGCAGGTACCGCTTGCAACCTGTACTTGTTTGCCGAAGGTACGTAACGAGAATCAGTCAAGCGCTCCGGGGATACCACACTCTCCGCTCTATCCTACGAAGCATATAAGTTAGCCACAAAACTTCACTTTTCCATGGTGAACACTTTTCTCGCGGTAACACTCCATGAGGAAATCCCATCTTGGGAGACTGTTTGTACAGCCGGCGACTTCACTTCAGTGCTCCTCCCCTCATCCATGGTCTTCAGATCGCATATCGCGAAAACTGATTCTTCATGATAAAGTGCGGGGAGACGGTGACCCCAAGACAAATGCGCGCGTACACGTTTTTACTGCAAATGCGGCTTATCACTCTAAAAACATCCTGGTGAAGAGACAACTGGACAGACACAAGTGGTCACAAGATAGATCATTTGTTCTATCGTTGCTATGGTTTACAGGGCTTACACAATCATTGTGCATCCAGTAACTCCAAGCAACCTAAACACATCCTCTGCTAGTGAGTATTGGCTCATGCATGTTTAACTCTAGCCCCGCTGAAGCTCACGAAAGTATTCTATCTCGAATATCGTGAAAACTGAAACATGAGGCGGCCTGTGTGCAGCACATTCAGTTGTAGAATGCCATAAACGGGAGATTCAGTTGAGTCTCTCATGAAAACCAAATTGATTTGCAAATCAGTGTATTTCTCCAAAACAGTGCAATTTGGGTTCGAGTAGAACATAAGGTTGACGGAAACTCGGGTACTGCGACTACCTGATGAGTCCCAAGAAGGGCGAAACCGGTCATGTGCTGTCGAAGAGTTTTCAGTAACTTTGTGAGTAGTTTCCCTTATTTTCTCTCTCTCTTTAGGTTTGATCTCGCAGTCGGAGCTGTGTCAAGTTGTGGCCGGGCATGTTGTGAAGTGAATCTTAGACAGAGACTAAAGACCGTATGCCATTTTGTTGTCTCCGAGCGGGACAAGTATGGATGTCTAGCTCGTTTAAATGCAATCCAACTAATATCAAAATATCTGGCTGATCACTTCTCCACTAAACTGTTTGCTGGAACATTAAGCGCCAACACACTCAACATCTCAACAGGTGTGCCTGTTGTGCATCACTTGGTTAGTCCGGTAGGTGAAACCCAGAACGGAACTGCTACATACACGTATGAATGAGTAGAATGGAGGGGAACGCGTAGCCTCATATGCATTCATATTACTGCAATGTTCGTGCTCCCTACGATAAATGGAGAGAGTTACGTCCGCGTTTACTGTTCGCCCCAGGTTTAGCAAAACTGACATGTGATATACCATGTAAAGCCGAAATTTCGATGTCCTACCATCCGAACACATCCTGCATTAGTCACCGATTGTTTGTGCATCCTAGTGTGCATGTCCTGTCTGCATTTCGCACATATGTCGCGTATATGCCAAAAAATATCAAATGTACAAATTTACAACAGTGTTGGTCAGCCGTCCTACTAAGGTGTTGACATCAACCTCCAAACTCCACTTGGGCAGGTCCGAACGTAACGGATGTGTGACCGCGTCCAAGCTGCGGTCGTCAGCCCTTCTCTGTACAAATAAGCCCATGGGCAGGACCGATGAATTGAGGGACGTGTCTTGGCCGGGGTGGTGGTGGTGGTGGTGGTATGCGACTATCAGAACGGTCCATACTGATTTCCAATGCGGAGCACCTAATTGTACATACACACACAAACAACGTGTTCGCAATTTCATTCGGAATTTGTAGCATTCGCACCCACAACTCCCTCGATCGAACGGTTATCCTCCTGTCCTGGCGTTCTAATTCTGTTCGGTCCGCACCGGCGCTTAGTATTCTCACAGTGGAAGTGAATTTTCGAAAGCTACGACGTGTCCCTGATGGACTAAAACGGACAGGTAGAGTGCCAGTTTTATACTTTTGAGCCCCATCTAGGAATCCCGGGGTCTCAGCGATGCCGGAAAAGTATTCCGCCAGACTTTTTCCGCAGGAGGCATGACTGCTTCAGTGGACAATGAAAAATTTGGTGGCCTGCGAAAATAGGAATATAGATTAGGAAGGTTTTTGGTTTGAGCACACACACAACAAAATGCAACATTCTGGCGCAAACAGTTTAGCTCTGCACGCAAACCTTTTGCGGCTGTGCGGCCGATGGATGGGCCCCGTCCACACCAAAAGCGGGCAACACTGAACTTTAGTCCCTCCCCTATCAGGCTTCAACAGGAGGCTGATGACCAACAGCATACGAAACAAGTTCAGTGTGGACGTCAGCGTAAGACGCAGTCAGAGAGGGTACTACTAAGGCGTTGAAGGTATGCAAAGCTTCTTGGTTCCGGATTAACTTCCTATGCTCATTATTCATCAATGGGAATTATCGGTTGAGCTTAGTTCTTCCCGGGGGGGGGGGTATTTTCAAAGGCTTTCTGTAAGCTTTGCCTACACTGTAAGTGTAATGCAATGAATCCTCACAACGATGGTTCTCCTTGACTTCGTGTGGCCTTAGTGGAAACAAAGCACTAGGCAACTTGGCCGACCACCGCAGAAAAATAAAGACAATCAAGTGCTTGTATGGATTCAGTGGGTCTATGACGTAGTGGAAATAATTCGATTAGAATGGAATTTGCAGACTTCTAAAATGTTCAAATCCAGTAGAGTCATTTCGCACATGGTATGTACAATCGGAATTCTTCAGGATTCCGAAGAGTGTCCGTCAGGTGCGTGGTTGGGCAGACAAACATGGGGGCGAAATTCAGCCATGAAAGGATCACAGGTAAAGACCAGAACTAACCTCCCAGATGTCCGGGGAAAGCTGTCGATTCACGACTGTCCATGCTCTGTGGACTTCGAATGGGGAGGACATTCATGACAGGTAAAAAACCAGGTAAAAACCATCATCATTGCAGAGTTTCAGGACGGAAAACAAAAATTTGTTCGGACTCACCTCCTCGAATAGAGCGAGAGGGGAAAACGGAGTGCTCAACATCGCCCTTCATGGGTCACGCTTGTTAGCAGCTGATGGGATACATCGTTGTAGGATGCTCAGTGGAGTGCAACAGGGATCAAGTTCTGAGTAACCGGAGCAGGTACACTGTTCCCCAAGAGACAGTTCATTCCCCAAAATGATTAGAAAAGCAGTCCCATGTGGGCATGAATTAGTGTTAAAACCTGGCTTCTCAGGAGCAGTGGTGTTCCATCTTCGGTGAGGTTATCACATATAGTATTAACCCTCTTAGGAAAGGTAAGCGTACCATTCTTTGTCCTCATTATTTATCACAACTGAGCAATAACGTATTTTCGCTCTACGAATAGACAATAACTCCAGGCAATCAGCGGTCTCGATGACACTAGTTATCGAAAGGAACAAATGAGACAGCTCCAGAAGCCAATTTTAAAATGCGCACAAGCTGATACGCCCGGAGAAGTCCTATGTGAACAAGGCAACGCGTCCTGATTTGACAGTACTTCCCCCCCCCCCCCCCAGGATAGAGCGCTACGGCACAAAACCGTTTTGGCCATGAAAGTGAGCACTGTTCGGGAGACCCCTCTTGGTAGGTCAGCGCAGATACAGTGAGTCTGTTTGAGAAAGGACCATTCGGATCAATTAAAACCCTCCACTCGTGCCAGGAACTATCTTTAACTGAGACTTGGTTTTCTTGACCATGAAGAAAGTGAAAACACACTTCACTCTAGGGTCACTTTTACGTAACTGCGTCGACCGGTTTCACACGGAATAAATTGTCAACATGACAGAAAGGCCAGTTGCATTCATCGTATCATTGCTAAAGTGACACATTTCTGATCGCGTCTACCAAATCTCAAACCCATGAGCACCATTCATATTTTCAACTTATGGAAGCTGGACAGTTTACAGCACATGACACTTGACCAGATCCTTTGTGGTGTCCATGATACCGTGATTCACGTACTGATTAGTATTCAGTGGTAGTTAACGCTCCAAAACAATCTGCAGTGAAGTGTGAAGCTGAGTTCGTTCACTTGTCACTAGATCGAAGCTCAGATTTCGCCTTCGGGTGTGCAGTTTTTTTGTGTACCTCTCTCTCAATTCAAGGGTAAGCATTAGAGGTTAGGAAGAGCTTCACTCGCATTGGTGCTGCATCACATCTGACAGAGATGTGCCTGGTGAAGTCAGTGAGTAAATCTCAAAGGCCCAGACCACGTCAGTCAGTCTACCTCATTTGTGATGTTAAAAGACAGACCATTAGGTCTAAAAAGTCAGTTCCACCAGGCCACAGTACGGGATGCATTGTCGCACGGTTGTCACCGACCGAGCACCTCAAACTGCAAGGTGGACAGCGCGTTTTTCGCAGACGGATGTAAGGAAAACTGCGAAAATTCCGTAGGCTATCGCTGCAATACAAACTCGTGGCCAATGACCGGAGATATTGTAGGACATGGTGGCTAACAGGATTCAATGTCATACGTACAGTCAGTCACTCTCCATACAGTTTGGATGGATTTATAGAGTCTTAGGCACCACAAAATGATGAATATGTCAGTAACCGATCACCCTCCCTATCCAATGATGATGATGATGATGATGATGATGATGATGATGATGATGATGTTGACGATGATGATGATGATGATGTTGATGATGATGATGGGACTTGAATGATTTTTGCCGGTTCCCAGAGGAAGGTGGGAACGTGTTCAGTTTTTCTTATCAATCCCAGATCGATCTCAGGCCTTAACTGGAAAGCTATCCTATAACCCAATTTGTCGCCGTTTAAGAGCTTATGGTTTGCGAAACGACGCTCCACTTTCTTCGTTTTTTCTACCCTGTCTAAACTTGACTATCCAAATGCTTAACTCATATCATTTAAAGCGGCCGATGTCTCATTTATCACGAAATCCCTTTCGTGTAATCATACTTCATCAAACAACATGTTACTTCGTGAATGTTACGAAGCGAGCGCAAAAGTGTTTGCGATGTTCAGACGCAACACACTACTCATAGGGCTTCCGAAAACTCTTCGACGGTTTCATGGATAGTATATCACGTCTGCACAAGCCACTGAGACATCTAGAATATTGTACGAATGTGCTGTCTGATGCAGCAAATTCAGTCGCTTAGGAGCATCCATTGATTCAGTTGGGTTTCAGATGGATCTTCGTCAAAACCATATTGGCATGCAAATGAGTGTATAAGCCGAATTTCGTGCATTTTGGGTTCAAGTAGAACATAAGGGAAACATGGAGATTGCACCGACCTGATGAGACCCAATAAGGGCGAAAATGATCGTGGGTTGTCGAAGAGTTTTAGCAACCTTATGAGTAGTGCATTACATCAATAAGATGCATCTTGATCTAGAAGCAAGGATCAGACCCATTGAAGCGTTTATCCCCCGGGGACGACGGTCATGACCGATTCCACCAGCGCTCTTTGCAGAGAGGACTGATTTTGGTTCATTGTGGACGGAGTTTTGCGGCCGTACAACAGATACATACAACAGATCTGTTGGCTAATTTGGGGCTAGAACTTTCCTTCCAAAAGGCTCTCTCCGCCATAACAGTAGCACTCCACTGTGACGCACTTGCACACATACATGTAGAGCTCTTTTGTCCTCCTAAGCCCACTTCCCATAAGTAACACCTCGAAGGAACAGACAGTTTCGATGATCCAGTTGCTATATTGTAAATACACCATTCCGTTTTGGTGGGAAGCCTACACCAAAAAGGGTAGTAGTTTTAGGATTAAACCTTTAGCCCTATAAATATCCCATACACGCAAACGGCCCAAACACTAGCGAAATCATCTAGTAATGAACTAAGGAACACTTTTGTTATATCTGCTGATTCGCCAATCTGTGGTGTTTGCTGTTGACCCGCTTCCAGTGCCCAGTGCCTGAAAACAGGCTCACAGAAGTGAACACAATAGCTATATTCCGAACAAGCGAGTGCGAGAGCGAGTGCGTGCGAGTGCGAGAGCAAAGGATAAAACGGCCCCACGCTATTAAGAGGGAACTTTTGACATTGATCCAGGCTGTCTGATAGGCGTTAGCGAACACCCGTCAGCATCGATCGTGCCTCTATGAAATGCCTGAACGCTGATCACATTCGGTCATGCTTCTGTAGCGTGCATGAGGACTCACTGGCTTTTGCTGAATCGATTGAATGATTGACTGACCTGGATGCTTGCCGGCATTCCTGTTGAGATTTTGGTGGAGCAGTAGGTTCCGGGCGTTCTGAGGTTACCTTCAGGAATCTGACGTTCCTGATAACTTTACACCTTTATGACAAAACACTCAAGTCTTAACAAAACAGCCACCGCACAAGATGTTGACAGTTTCGCCGGTAACTTCAACCGCGTTTAATTGATTAGATAACGCCAAACAGACCGAACGCAGGAGAAAAAGACATTCGAGTTGTGACCGGACGCGTCGCATGCTGTGATGTCAGCAACGACACCTCCACGGAATTGCCTGTCTTCTCCAAAAGAACAAAATAAAGCGGGACCAAGTGACACTTATGTTGTCAGGTATGATGCATATTTCAGAGCAAATAATGTATGGTGGTGGATGAAATACACATTTTTCTAGAAGACAACATTTATTGCTGAAAAAATGGATTCTGTATAAAGAAAGAATTGCACTCAGGCATTCTCGCTGAGCCAGCACCAGCGCGTGTGAAACTACTGGGTGACCTAAGTAATGCGTTGAAATATTGCCAACTCGCATGTGCTTACCAGTTTTTGATCAGACAGCTGTTGATCTATTCACCAGGCTTGGAAATTAACTCGAGACGGGCAACCAATAATGGGTGACCTTACAAGCAGTACTTTGTTTCGCAGGCTATAATTCTAGCCGTCTACGAACATTCCTGTTTATGTCAAATCACTTGTTCGTAACCGCAGTGATGGTCGGCTTCATCTGCATCCCTTACCTATCCGCTGATTCATGGATTAGTTGGATGCAGTCAGCGAAGCCAAACATATCTCTTCCAGTGTCACAAGTCAACTTGTTGTGTGCGATCCATCCGCTTGCTATCGACTGTTTTGACTCGGTAGCCCCTCTCTTACACATTCTTACCTATAGCTACCTCACCGTGAAACACCAATGTCAACATTTGGTCACCTCCAGTACACAACAGCAAGAAAAAGGCTCCCTGTCCGGTCGGTATGTTGAAAAAAGTGAATGACAGAAGTGGCTCTTGACCCCTACCGAATCTTACATTTCCCACTTCTGGACCAATGTTTCGAAAAGAGGCGGCTGCAGACTGTGGTTGGGACAGGAACAGAAAGATGGATAAAAAAGACACTGAAAGGTTATACCTACCTGATTTGCAAATCAATTTGGTTTTCACGAGAGACTCAACTGATCTCTCATGTTATGATATTCTACAACCGAATGTGCTGCACACAGGCCGCCTCAAGAAGGGTGAAACCGGTCGTGGGCTGTCGAAGAGATGCAGAAACCTTGTGAGTAGTTTCCTTTATGATAATATACTGCGATATCTCGAATATCGTGACAACTGAAACATGAGGCGGCCTGTTTGCAGCACATTCAGTTGTAGAATGCCATAAACGAGAGATTCAGTTGAGTCTCTCATGAAAACCAAATTGATTTGCAAATCAGTGTATTTCTCCAAAACGGTGCAATTTGGGTTCAAGTAGAACATAAGGTTGACGGAAACTCGGGTACTTCGCCTACCTGATAAGCTCCAAGAAGGGCAAAACCGATCATGGGCTGTCGAAGAGTTTTCAGCAACCTTGTGAATAGTTTCCTTTATGAAAATTACACATACCCGGTTGTTAGAATGGATATTTGTGATGAATTAACAAGGTGTTTGTTGTTCGACCAGCTGCTAAATGTTTTGAATTGAATGAGAAGTTCTCGGTACAGAAAAAGATCGGTAAACAGTCGGTGGTTTTGTTGTAGGACAACGATGCACTTTTGAAACAAAAGCCTTATCAGGTCAAGTAAATAGGTGAATAGGATGGGCGAGCATTAAGGCAGACGGATAACCCATCCGTGACATCTGTTTCCCCCAGCATTTTAACTCAGACTTGAATGTCGGATAAGGTTAGTGCGGTGTCGGTTAATGCAAGTGGCTAAATTTGGTGGCCGATGGATTGGAGGATTTAGATGGGGTCGGGTTCCTTAGTCTTCCGGTTCAGTGCATCTCAATTGATGATCTTCTTGGATGTCATCCGCAAATTTCACTTATCTGGGTGTGCTGTTAAGACAATTTGGTTAGGGTGTGAGATTAGGTGAACTTTTGGTCGACTTGAAAAATGTACTTAAGATCTGTTGGTGGCTCCTCTTCAGTGATAACCGCAAACCGCCAGATGTGAACTTGGCTGGTCGAAAACAAATTCTCGCAACCTTGTCGGTTCTATGCTTTCCATTCGCACTGAGATTCTTGGCTACTTTCACCGCCAGAGCTGTTGCGTCAAATGTAGTTCTCCCCTCAAAAATTCATCATTTGCTAAATCTATGTTATGTCCAGACATATTCCACCATTGCTGATAGTTTCGGTATCGCTCAATATTCATCTGCGCTTCTCCATTCTGCGCTGTCCATTCTTCTCCTATGCGAACCGATTTTGATGTGAATTTCACTCTATTTGTCTCTTTCATGTAAACCTCGTTGCATTTAATTTTGTAGACACAGTCCTTACCTTCAATTGCAGAATTCAGTATTTCCCTTATGGAACCCTTCTCTTATACTGATCGTGTTGGATGTCCATGGTTCGCATAGAATAACAGCGGTTTCAATCCATGGTTCGTTAAGCTTCGTTACAGGTACCAAGACACTTATTAACTGCCACTGGGTATCCACTATCTCATAGTCTGTTCCTTACTTCACTTTGGGCCACTGTCCAGTCAACTTCTTATATGCTCGAGGTCTTTACTCAGCTAAGTACTGACGAGGCAATACTAAAGAATACTGCCTCAGAATCTCACCAATGTCAGCTGGCTTCTGATACACTATAGTTTCTGTTATATCTGTTGATTCGCTGACCTGTGGTATCTGCTGCTAACCCGCTCCAGTGCCTAGTGCCGGAGAAAAAAAGACTCACAAAAGGGAACATAATAGCACTCAGCAAAAGTCTCAAAGTCACGTTGGAGCCAACGCGCGGGCGGTAGCGGTTGTATTTCAGTAAAACAAACTTTTGTACAGCGATGTGACTGGTAATGATGGGAAAAAAGAAGATGATACTGAGCATGAAAAAGAGCAGTTTACAAGTGCTACAATTTCCACCACCAGAGCTGTTGCGTCAGATGTAGTTCCCCCCTCAAAAATTCATGATTTGCTAAATCTATGTTAGGTCCAGACATATTCCACCATTGCTGATAGTTTCGGTATCGCTCAATATTCATCTGCGCTTCTCCATTCTGCGCTGTCCATTCTTCTCCTATGCGAACCGATTTTGATGTGAATTTCACTCTATTTGTCTCTTTCATGTAAACCTCGTTGCATTTAATTTTGTAGACACAGTCCTTACCTTCAATTGCAGAATTCAGTATTTCCCTTATGGAACCCTTCTCTTATACTGATCGTGTTGGATGTCCATGGTTCGCATAGAATAACAGCGGTTTCAATCCATGGTTCGTTAAGCTTCGTTACAGGTACCAAGACACTTATTAACTGCCACTGGGTATCCACTATCTCATAGTCTGTTCCTTACTTCACTTTGGGCCACTGTCCAGTCAACTTCTTATATGCTCGAGGTCTTTACTCAGCTAAGTACTGACGAGGCAATACTAAAGAATACTGCCTCAGAATCTCACCAATGTCAGCTGGCTTCTGATACACTATAGTTTCTGTTATATCTGTTGATTCGCTGACCTGTGGTATCTGCTGCTAACCCGCTCCAGTGCCTAGTGCCGGAGAAAAAAAGACTCACAAAAGGGAACATAATAGCTACATTCCAAACAAGCGAGTGCGAGAGCAAAAGTTACAACGGCCCCACGCTATTTAAAGGGGACTTTCTGACATTGATCCAGATTGTCTGATAGGGGTTAGTGGACACCCATCAACATCGATCGTGCCTCTATGAAATGCCTGAACGCTGATCACATTCGGTCGTGTTTCTGTGGCGTGCAAGAACACTCATCAGCTTTTACTGAATTGATTGAATGATTGACTGGCCTGAATGCTTGCCGGCTCTCATGTTGAGATTTTGGTGGAGCAGTAGGTTCCGGGCGTTTTGAGGTTACTTTCAGGAATCTGACCTTCCTGATAGAAGCATACAACAGCCTTCAAACAGTCAATTGAATGATAGATTGGGTTACTAATGGAAGGAACCACTTCCTACTTGAGGATGAGATTCGGCGATTGTGAACCGGTAGGTTTCCCGATCAAGTCTCCTGTTGACGATTGTGGGGATTTTGAAGGCTTGGAACCAGCTAAATTTTCATCACAATATAGGATATGGAAGTAAACGCTACCAATATCATCTGACTTAGCAGCCAGTGTACATCTGGTTCGAATGCTTAATTCATATGTGTAGGAGCGGAGCGACTAAAATTGAGAATTAGAGAAATACAATCATTTGCAAACAAATTTGGTTCCTTGGGAGACTCACCTGGAATTCAGCTGAACCTCTCGTTTATGATGTTTTAAGCGACTGAATGTGCTGCACCAGGCCGTCTCGTGTTTCAATTTTTACGATATTCGAAATATCGCGATGCATGCAAAGACGTGATGCACTACTCACAAGGTTACTGAGTCATGAACCATTTGAGATTTCGTCCAGTCAGTAATGCCACTGGCATATAAATGGCTCAGAGAAAGAATGAGTAAAATGTCTACCGGAAAAGTTGTCACTCAGGATGCCCGTCCATAAGAGACCAGTGATGTGGCTTCTGTGAGTGAGGGATGAGTGGCACCATAGCCTGCCAGTTTAAGAACTAATCAATCGCGCTAGTGTCCAACCTGTCCTCACCGAGTGGTTAAGTGTTGAACCCCTGGCCGATAGGTCGCGAGTTCGAAACTCTCGGAGTTTCGTGAAAAGCACACTGTAGGTGACTTTAAATAGTAGTGCTTCTCGGCTTCTCAGAGTACACTGGCTTCGCTGACATGTCGAAATCTGAATTGGAAATTACCGAATCTCCTCACACAACTATCAAAGAGAAAGCATTCGCACTGGAGTCAAAGAGGAAAGCAGCCAGGAAGCAGCAGTTGGGTAGATGGATCAGAGCCGCAGATGAAGGACAAGCAATAAAGCTAACGAATTGACTGAGAGCATTTTGGAAACGATTGACCTACAGGGAACTGACCGAAAGCAAAGAAACTCCTCTTCCAGGGTGTTGGTCAATGAAATAAATACACTGAGTGAACCTGCATTCGTGTTGCATTGCGGATACGAGTCAAGTTGCTGGATCAGCGTTTCTCACGAACGGGTGTATGGTCCTGTTGAGGCATCGTGAGAGGTTGCAGAGGGGATAAAATAGTGCTGGATAGCCAATTCAGTATGCGCGCAATCCAGAGAGTTGTTAACGAATCACAATACATGCGTCACATGCGTCGTTAATTGCTAAGCTTTACCGACAGAACTTTAATGTACGTAAACTAACCTAGATGGAATAGACTTATTCTTAGCAAACACAGGCATGCAGTCACCAAAAACACTCGTTTGATGGTCAGCGTTTTACTGTGCGCAAGCATGTCATCTGAACGATTGTGTTCGGATTTTGTTTTCTTCATCACAAATGAGTGTATTTTGCGAACTGTGTCCAATTTGGGCTCAAGCAGAGCACGAGGTCGAAGTACAGCTGGCAAATCCGAAGAAGAGCGCACCCGGCCATGGGCCGTCAAAGAGTCTTTAGAAGCCTTGTGACTAGTTTCTTCATGAAAATACAGTGCGATATCTCAAGTATCGTACAAAATGAAACATGACTCAGTTTTGTGCAGCACATTCAGTTGAAGAATACCATAAACCAGAGGGTCAACTGGGATTAAGTTAAAATTTACACCTAAAACTAAACTGACCTGCTGCTGAGTGTAGTTGGCGGATTTCGTGCAGTTTGGGTTCAACAAGAACATACGCTTGAGGGATACTCTGTGACCGTGTCTGCCTGATGGGTCCGGGGAGGTACGACATCGGTAGGGGACTGTCAGAGTGTTTCCTGCAAACTTTTAAACAGCGTATAACGTTAAGAAACTTACTGACCATGTTTTCGACAGTTTACTATCTGATGTCTGCCGATGATAACCATTCACTCTCTTTTCCCATATGGTTATATGTCATTAGTTCCTTCCTCCTACTCCTACTGGGCTTACAAATGATGAAAAGACTAAAATTGTTTCATCCCATAAAAATAAGAGGTTCCGGCAAATGACGCGGGACAATACAAGTTCCATTTTTCAAGAGACTGTAGAGAGATATCAGAGAGTGATTTGATGAGCAATCGTTTTATTAATCCTACTGCGATACGCACACAGAGTCAAACCCCTTTCAATTGAACGACTGCATTGTCTACAAAAGTCCCGAAATGTGATAAACAATTTCTTGTAATTCTGAACTTTCTTTGGAATTCCGTTGAGCACGGTACTTGATCTGTATGGTGTACGACATACTTATGTGATAGTGATGAGGTATCCACAAGCGTGCAGCTCATCCAAGGCCTGGAAATTAGTAATGTTGAGCGTACGTTCAACACATAGTCAGTCAGTGTTTGTTGGGCAATGCTTGGTTCAACCATGGAATATGCTAAATGAAGACAGGGAATGAATGGGAAAAAAGGATGGAAGCTAGGTTGATAGGAATAGAGGCAACAGAAGGCAAAATTGTGGCAGTTAGGAGGGTCTCGTAGATATACCGCGGTTAGGGTCAAATTGATCGCCTAGCGGATGTCTCCAACACGTATTCGATTATCTCTATTTCGTTTTTGTTGTTATTTTGGTAATCATTTTCAGACATTTTCATACATTTCCTTGCAGTATGTACGCCGGTTTCTGAGCATCGAAATTTGATAGCCGTTGAATTCTAAAATCACTTCGGTGTCTAACTGTCTTACCACCCGAAAGAGCCACGAGGTCTGAGATACTGTCTGGTCGCCCTAGACTAGACAGTGGCAGTTGAGACGCAGTCGTTGGGTTCGAATCATGGAGCTTCGGGCCAGTAAGTCCACGCCTTAACCAATGAGCTGCCTCGATATCAGCCTCCGTATAGGGAGTGGCCATCAGATACGTAGAGTTTAGGAGCATTCGTTAAACGAAACACTCTTCAGTGCTTATTCGTGTCCATTTAAGCAATACAAACATGGTCAAGACGAGTCAGTGGAAGGCAAATGGAGGCAAATGCACCAACGTCTACGTAAGACGGATTGAGAGAAGAGTTCATGCCAAGCTCAGGACCACCAAGAAACGCAGAAGAAATAAAGTGCTGGTGAAAAATTCAAAGGGATATTCAGGTGAATCCCGGCTGAACCCCTCG
The DNA here is from genome assembly GCF_000715545.1 of Opisthorchis viverrini. NCBI lineage: Eukaryota > Metazoa > Platyhelminthes > Trematoda > Opisthorchiida > Opisthorchiidae > Opisthorchis > Opisthorchis viverrini. Next base: position 1,300,829 of record NW_008751741.1, read on the forward strand.
CATGTGATCTTCAACCGAGTGTGAAGTGCTCTATGTGGTACGATATTCGAGATATTGTGGTACGTTTTCTCGACGGAACACACTACTCATAAGGCTGCTGAAACTGTTCGTCAGCTAACATTTGGCTTTGTCACCTTAGTTCCAAATGACCGAAGTTCGACAGTTGCGTACAATTTAACGTTCAAGTAGGGCATAAGGTTGAGGGGACACCAGGGATAACATCTATCTGATGAGCCCCACAAAGGGCGAAACCGTTCGTGGGCAGTCGAAGAGTTTTCAGCAACCTCATGAGTAGTATGTCATTGCCGACAAGATATTCGAGATATTGTGGTACGTTTTCTCGACGGAACACACTACTCATAAGGCTGCTGAAACTGTTCGTCAGCTAACATTTGGCTTTGTCACCTTAGTTCCAAATGACCGAAGTTCGACAGTTGCGTACAATTTAACGTTCAAGTAGGGTATAAGGTTGACGGGACACCAGGGATAACGTCTATCTGATGAGCCCCACAAAGGGCGAAACCGTTCGTGGGCAGTCGAAGAGTTTTCAGCAACCTCATGAGTAGTATGTCACTTGCCGACAATATACTGCGATACCTCGAATATCGTCCCATCCAAAACGTAAAGTGACCTTTGTGCGCCGCATTCAGTTGGAAAATATCATACTTGAGAGGTTCTGCTGGCATTCAGCTGACTCACCGATAAACTCCAAATTATTTTGCCAGGAACATAGTTCAGTTTAAGCATTTATCGCTGTTCGAAACGCCGCATTACAGTTATGCTGTAATGCGGGGTTGTTTCGTTCGTTATGATTGACCACTACTATAACTGGTTTATTGTAAGCTTTCTCTTTGGAACACACTTCGCTGTGGATGGTTTTGTTTTTACTCAGGCAGAACGACTGATTTGCTGCAAACATCCAATATGCTCCTGTTTTCCATTCCACTTCTTACGGAGCACAGCAACCCATCCCACGGTGATCGATACCGAACGAGTGAATTTCAAACGCGCAGAGATGTGAATTACACAACAATGCAGCCATACGTTTGATACTGAGTTTGGATTGGCGAAATCCAACCGTGATATCTTGTCGCAGAGCCGGTGGAAATAAGGATAGAAAGACAAGCCGTGAAAAACGGAAGCGATAACAGCAGGGGAAATGACCAGACAGACACGGATGAGTGGATTGTTGGAGCTCATGGCTAACGCGTTGTGCACAGTAGTGTCGCACTGGCGAGCTTTTTCACAATAGGAAAGGAGCACTGTTTCAAACACCGGCTGTTACGGTTAGTTCGGATTGTAGTAATAAGTCTTTGATGAGAGTGCGAAGTCGGGATGTACAGAATCACGGCTGTGGGTCAGAGCAGTATGGAGACTGCAGGGTGAGGACACGTATGGAAATGCATTCCAATGTTTGTTTGTGTGCCTCGGTGTCCGATGTAAAAGTTCTCGTTCATACACGCAAATAAGCCCAATTCAGGTCAGCACTGAGAACTGTTCTTAGTGTTTCCAGTGTGGTTCAGAATGGGTCGATGTGCAGGGCGTTGAGCCGTGAAGCATGCGAGGGTTGCTGTGACACTTCCGACTGTGGTCTTACCTACACGGGACACAAACACAGGATGAGCAGGTAGACACATGAAATCAATGCCGAGTAAAACGCGAGTTAACTTGTCAAAAAACACGTTTAGTTTTGGGTAATTGGGTGTTGTTTTTCAATGAACTGATCAGAAGGATGCCGCCATTTGTGTAGGTAAGATGACGGACGAGCGGTTGGGCGAGCAACAAACTCATACAGGCTCGTATAGCTTGCCACTCAGAGAGCTCACGTACCACCTTTGCGCTTTCCGATAAGCCGATACGCTATCGGACCACCCATTTTGTGGCGGGTTGACAAGCCCTTTAATGAGTTTGTGAGTGTTGCAATGACAGTCGGTTGGGCCTTCGCAGGGCTTTTGAAGCCGATTATATCCTTGTCGTACCGCCCACACAAAATGACCCTACGCGGTTCAACCTAGTCAGTAGCTATAATTCTCCAATGTGCACAGTAAAGCGGGAACAAAATGGCTGCCAAATGCAACAGGCGCAACTACACTGGGCTTGGTGCTACCTTGTTACTCCTGGGGTCTATTTCGAGCAGTTGGCACGACTGCAAGCTTCTGTTTTCAGTAGCCTGAAGCGGATTTTGTGTTGATGATGGGTGATTGAAACTTCACATTACTGTGTGACCGTTCTAGCTTGAACTTAACGTCCCTTATTCCTAAGAGATTGATGCAAATGATAGTAGTAATTGTCAGTAGTAAGTGTCACCCATTGGTGAACTGTTTCCATTCCTATAGTGCACAGTGCGCCCAAAAGCCTTATCAGGGCTTAGTCAAGGGAAACAGTTTCCGTAATCGGCTCTACCCTGCAATCCGGCATCTACTGATGGGGTAGGTGAGATTGTACGAATAAAAGGGTGTATTTAACTAAACTTAAATCACTTCTTCCCGTGGATCCGTTACGAAGGTTTCAAGTGACGGGGCCTGTCCGAATCTTAGTTGGATTCGCAATGCTGTCGACACGATTAGTCTCGTTAGTTCGCACCGCCAAGATGAGCAGCTGGAAGCGAGCTCCGTTCAGTATACATACTTTTGCTGTGATATGACCCGCCGACGTCTGATATACAAGGCGATCGGTTCCCGACATCCTCAAAAGAGATGATATAAGCGTCTAAATTGTCCAGTCTGCGTATGTGGACGTGTGCACGTTTGAGCAGTGTGAGTGGTCCGCCCGACGCCTTCAACGACGTGCCGAAGCAAGTTGAAAGTTTGGTAAACCAAACAACTTTTCGTCTAAGAAAGTTTCGATAAATAACCAGTGCACCACGTGTTTGAAACTTATGAAGCGAACAGTCTTTGATGGCGGGGCTGCAGACAAACCGGCAGCATCATATCAATCAATATCATCTCATCTCTCTCTCTGTCAAAAACTACGCGCCCGAACGAACCCGATTAGGGTCCGTCGCGGGCTTCAACCCACCGGAGTGCAATGGTTACACTATTGTACAGACTTTGTTTTAATGAAATACACAACAAGGTCATGCTTCTCGGACTCAACGGAACTTTGCGACCTTTGCTGATGGTCTTGGGTGCGGACTAGCCCCGACATTAGTTGGTCGTGGTAGTTGTATTGTTTGGATTAAGGGAGGACCATGAGGCCTTCCCACTGTCAAAAACTACGCGCCCGAACGAACCCGATTAGGGTCCGTCGCGGGCTTCAACCCACCGGAGTGCAATGGTTACACTATTGTACAGACTTTGTTTTAATGAAATACACAACAAGGTCATGCTTCTCGGACTCAACGGAACTTTGCGACCTTTGCTGAGTGACTGTTTTTCGGACTATGAGTTGAGTAACATTGGCCGGCACTAATTCTCAATGTGAACAAAATTTTTAACTACAAACACTGAACTTATCCATTCACATCATTGGATTAATATTGCGATTACCGGAAGTTTCGAGTATGAGGAAAGTAGAACCTTCTCTTTTTGGTGTGGTGGATCAACGGAATACAGACTTGCGGAATTTTCTACTGTGAAGTGTGAGGCGTGATTTCCTTGGATTATTCTCCTTGTGACATTATGTCTGACTTACATAGATATTTCGTTCGGTTTACCGGAGACTCCTTACGGTCGTTAACCTCTACAGTTTCGCCAATAGATGCGTGACATCCGTCCCTCACCAACTCGACACTCCAAGCCCGCTCAGTCGCATCCCGATGTGGCCACATATGGTTTCCTCATTGTGCGCGTCGTTGCAAAAATCGTTCAGCTCTAGCATCATTTCGGTGCCTAGCTGCCATGCCTTCGTGTATTCTTCCCCGTTGCATCGTGAGTATTTTCCATACATGTGTCAGTGCCAAGAATAACATATTTGTTCACAAATCTTTCAGCTGTAGCATCCTTTCGGTGCCTAACTGCCATGCCATCCGAAGGTTGCACGAGGGCTAGGATACTGCCAGGTTGCACAAGCCTAGACGGGAAATCGAGAGGCAGAGGTCGGGTTCGAACCAGGGACCTTGCGGTCAGTAACTTCGCGCTCTGACCACTTGATCCATCTCACCCGATGAAGTCAGAAAGTCTTTACAAGTACCATAAGAAGGCGGTGAGTGATTTCTGGGAGAGGATAATCTTTCTTTCGTCACTGATCGCAACGGTGGCAAAAACACAGCATCGATCTGTTGAAATTTGCTTACCTGCAGATTCAAACAACTTTAGGTGACGAGCATACTACGTAACCCCTTACTAAGTCACATTGACATACGATGCTTCGCTGCCGTAACAACGGAATATGGACTTCCGGAATTTCCTTTTGTGAATTGTGGGTATTGTGTGACATTATATCTGGCTTACATTAGCATTTCGTTTGGTTCATTGGAGACTCCTTAGGGCCGTCAACCACTACACGTCTCTCGGTCCTACCTGAATGAACTTCTTGGCTTTCCCATTTCAAAAACAGAAGATTTACTCAACAACTCAGCGTTCATCTGACGGCCGCCAACAAGCCTGTTCTGTGAACCACAACCTTCAAACCTCAGAGTTCATGCAACTCAGCAACAAGGTGACGGAAGTACAGGCTACTCAATGTCGACTCCGAGCAGACAGACACAGGCAAGTTGGATCGGTTACTTTCCATGACTCAGCGTTCTACTAAGCCCACAGAAAAAGAGTGGACCGTTAGTGCAATGGACTAATTTTTTCAGATGGACTGGTGAGTCCGTCGTCTGTTGTCTGTTTCAAGAAAGTTCACAGTCATAAGTGAAGAAAAGAAATAATCCATCATTTGACATATATGCTTCGAGAACTTTCTCCAATGGATGCCGAAAAATCTACGGCTGCTGTTAGTCACAGTCTTCAAGTCCTAACAACCAGGAGCTCCGAATATTGTTCAAACAGAGGAGAGAACGCCAAACATCCCCCAAAAAAACAGGTGGATAATATAGTGATTAGAAGAGTGCACGGGTGTGGGACCCCCTGTAGTCATGACGAAGAGTGATTATCCACAGCAAGTCAAACATCAGTTAGCTGGTAGACACAAACGGTAAACAAACGACAGAATATCACGTCTACATTGAATAAGAGGAAAGTTGCAGTTATTGGGTACTTGAGACCCAAGATAAGTCATTTAGGACGTGGTCAGTCGTATCAGATGTCCCACAGAAGTACAGTCTAGCCGTGGCTTCATGGACCGATAGTAGACGAAATAGGTTTTCTACCCCATAAGCTAGCCAGATTCTTGGCCAGTACTATAAAAAAAACAACTTATCGGAAGATTGATCTCTCATACTGAGAATTCGTAAAACTGCTAGCGAATCCATGGATCTCCCTTGAGGGTCAAATGATGTTCTTGTGATTTTCACTATTAACTTGTTATATAAGAAAGTGTCAAAACGGTGGGTACTTTTTCCAAATAGCCAAGCACTTACGCTTCACAGATGCCACACTCTCAGTACAGACACGGCTTTCCATAGACGAAATAGTGGAGGGCATTAAAAAATGTCTGAACTTCACTACTCACTTCGTTTATGACTCCATGGTTTTTGAGTTCAGACACAAGGCCTCTATCAGTGAAATTTCCAATACTGTCCTTTATGGAAGATTTCGAACATAAAAAATTTCGGTCCCATTCCACTATCCATCAAATTACTTGAGGATATACAATTGTCTTAATAACTGGAATCCCTTCGGGGACTTAAGATTGGAGATTGGGCTAATTTTTGGTGAGGTGAACATCTTAGATTGTATGACAGTTAAGGTTGATAGGAAACTATCAGGAAGGTCAGATTCCTGAAAGTAACCTCGGAACGTCCGGAATCTACTGCTCCACCAAAATCTCAACATGAGAGCCGGCAAGCATTCAGGCCAGTCAATCATTCAATCAATTCAGTAAAAGCTGATGAGTGTTCTTGCACGCCACAGAAACACGACCGAATGTGATCAGCGTTCAGGCATTTCATAGAGGCACGATCGATGTTGATGGGTGTCCACTAACCCCTATCAGACAATCTGGATCAATGTCAGAAAGTCCCCTTTAAATAGCGTGGGGCCGTTGTAACTTTTGCTCTCGCACTCGCTTGTTTGGAATGTAGCTATTATGTTCCCTTTTGTGAGTCTTTTTTTCTCCGGCACTAGGCACTGGAGCGGGTTAGCAGCAGATACCACAGATTGACGAATCAGCAAATATAACAGCCACTCGTAAGTGTCGATTAACCGGACCTTGTGAATCTTAACGATGACATACAAAAATCACCAGGATAGATACGACAAATACACTCATTTGCATACCAATAATGTTTTCACGGGAGACTCATCTTAAATCCAGATGAATCCCTCGTTTCTTATTTTTTCTTGTCGAAAAGTTTCTAGGAACATTATGAGTAGTGTCTGCACCAGCATTGGTCTTACACGAGGATCCTGGAATAGGTTGTGATCGATCGCGTTCCACTCTCAGCACTGTTACAAAAGCCCATATATCAGTGCCCGGATCTGGGAACATTATCCAGCCGCCCGAAATCTTCTTCCAATAGCTTGTCTCGGTTGTGCAAGCATCACCTGCAGAAGGGTCTAGCTGCATACCAGTGAGGTTGAGTGGGTTGGTCGCACATCCTAAATTTGCCGTAAATCCGTCTGCAGGAGGGTGTGACAAGACTTTCGCTTCCGTCAGCTCGATGCCACCAGCCCGATTGGAAGATGTTTACTCATTGTGGAACCGGATACGCCAGGTGAGCGATGGTTTCAATGGGGGGGAGGTTTAATGAACACTAATAAGGAAATAAATTCAGTCATGATGAATATCTGCGTAAGACACCCACCCACATTATGGAGCCTCGAAGACACATGTAATGGAAAGCGATGAAAACTGATCAAATGGCAAACCGCCCGAAAATTTGGTAGGCGTAATAATCGATCAGGATTGCAGTACGTTGTTCTTGAGGCTATTACCTATCCCGGAATGTTCACGTTAAATGACTATAAGTTCGTTCCGGTTAAGTGCTTTCTTCCTGATTAAGGGAAACCGGTCATGCTTTTGAATCTGCCGTGTACCATTCGTGCAGCACTGCTAGTCGTGTTTCTCCGTACGGGAAAGCTCTTCAAATAACCTTTCGGCCAAGCACCGCAAGTTCATAGCTCGAGTTCACACTTCCATTTCGGTAGTATCTCTTTTAGAATTCAACATCCTCCCAGTTACTGCACCACACCCCATATGTGGTAAAATAAAGCAAGTTTACTTACTGAATAGGGTTTATTTCCAACTTTAAGCGTCTCACAACAATCGGCATTTCAGATGGTAATCTTTGTTGGCAAAAAACTCACTTTTAACGTCTCTGGATGGACGGATGTATCTCTAGCACAGCATTGATAATAAAGGGTGAACCAAGCGATCGCGGTTAGAAAATCCTTTTTAGGTGTTGTTTTTGCATGTAGGAAAAATGTGTTGGCTACTCTAGCATGGAAGTGGACAGCTGGCATATAGTAGCAAGACTTTGACAAACTTGTTCCAACTTTCGAGTTCTTGGAAATCACTGGGACCAATGTGTATGCGAATGAAAATCAGACGATAAATACCAGGTTACGGGCATTGTGTCGTGACCTCAAGACCGTGAAAAGGCAGTTTGGTATGCAGATTTTACTTCGATCTGTATGTTTGCAGTCTATTGGGGATCGCGCGCTATGCGAGTAGTTTTGTCTTCCTTGCATCGAATAAACCAGCATCTTTCATATGAAAGTTCTGAATGGCAGAGATCGCAAGTAAGAATCTCATAGAATTCAAATAAAAACATTTTCAACGTGAAATTCAATCGCACAGTTGCTCATCAACTGGTCGGTTTAGACGTCCCTCCAAGTTGACAATGAGAGTACCATCTAATCTACTTAAAATGCAGTCAAGTAGTATCCTATGCTAATGGCCGTGGTTTCTGAGTCCTTCTCTCGTATTCTGTTAGTCTGTCGTTCACTGTAGCTCACAATTCTTCCGTTCGTTCCCATCTGAAATGAGAAGCCTTTCGTATTAGTTTGGATCCACAGACATTCTATCGAGAACAATGTGAAAAGTTCTATTTTGCATTTGCAACAAAGTTACCTACCTCTAGACACCAGATAAACAGATCACTTGATCGAAATGAGGAAATAGATGCCAGTTGAATTAACACTAAAACCAACTGAGAGCCACTTGGTTCTCTGGCATGGGTGATCTAACAGCCACTGTATACAGTGAGATAGAATTTATCCCAGCCGCACTTTGAAATCTACTCTCGAGCGCTTTGAACCATGGATGGACAAACGAGATTAGTTCATCCGTAACAGTGGACGGTGTATATGCATTGGCTACTATACGGGTTAAAATTCGCCTCTATAAAAGAGGATCCGACTTCAACCGTAGCCCATGGCGATCATACCCACCATGTGGTATGACAAGTGATCACCGCCTCATGCTCGCGAACTCTTACATGCTTTAATGACCAAATTCCTACGTCAAGGCTGAGGCACCACAACGCTAGAATGACTGATTTTTACGTTACTCGGCTGGGCAAGTCAACATTCGACCCCATTTTATTTCCGGTCGGTCAGCCAAGCAAGCTAGCTGACATCACCTCTCAGCGATGTCATATAGCCGCTTCCATTTTTCGAAATCAATTTGGTTTGACGAACCGGCCTCTGGTTATGAGAACGGGATCTGGCAAATTTTTTTCACTGGAGCACTAAGAAATCGTGTCTTAGCTCTCGAACATCTCTATGTAGATAAGCGCTCCCCAGAATTCCGAGGCTGTATGTATTATTTCCAACATAACCCAGGGAATTTTGGAATCACTTGGTAGAAAGGATTTTTCTTATTGGGGGTACAGCTCACAAAGTGAGAACGGATGATTCTCAAAAGATTTAACAGACGGTCCTATCAAAATCATTTAAACAATCGGCTACACATAAGAACTGACAACAAACTGACATCCTCTAAACGAGAAGCTTCTTAAACAGTCATCCTTTCACAGCTTGGTAACTAATTAGGCCCATCCAAAATTAATTTTTCATGCATGTACTCCTTCTTCGGGTTAGAACCACCATGCTTTATGAACAGATGTCGTATAGAGCTGTTTTACTCATCCAACCGCGTGGTTTCGCTTTACAGTGGAGCTTCCAAATGGATTTAAAAACTTGACGGAATACTACTAATGACGTCGCTGAAAATCGTTCAACAGCAGTCGACCGATTTTGCCCTCTTTCGACTCATCAGGTAGGCGGAACCCCGAGTTTTCATCATCTTTATAATCTACTCGAAAGTGTCAGTACAACAGACGTGTTGAGCAGTCTCAATTCAGTCCATACTTAGGTCAAGCTTGTTGTGGAGCCAGAACAGAAGGGACATTTAAGTTTCACCGAAGAAGACTGACAGGACCTAGGACGCAATGTCCACAGATTGTAAACCTAGGCAGGACACTACACTTACTTCAATAGCTTTGTTCTGTTCCAACAGAAACGTAACTTAATTAGATACCCCACTGAGAGAGCAATGAAGATATGCTCCTCCGGCCATTTACAAGGGGGAACCAAAATTCTCAGATCGCACACTGTTGCACTACTGAGATCCTCAACGTTTCGTACTCAAAACTGTGCAAACTGTGAACCGCAAAACAAAGTGAGGTACACTAGGAGGAAGGCTTCCATTTAAAGGTGACTTGGTTGTTGAACTAATTACCAGAAGCCTTAGAGGTTTTGAGGATACGACAGGTTCCTTCAGAAGTAAAAATGGCCACCTTCTACCACTGTCTGTTGAGTCTACTCATTTGTATGCCTGCGGCAAGCATCATACGTTGGTCGTACGACAATTCGTTTGCCGAACAGAATAGAAGAACAGTCAAGCATCTTTGAGTGCTAGATGGAAAAAACGGGCTCAAGTGTGATCACATCACATCTGGTCGAAACCAGATATCGTGTATGTCATCGACAAACGGCACACCTTCGATATAGTATAACGGGCACATCCGGACTACTGCCGACCGCTGAAGCGATTAGAACCTGACTACACGACCCACGACTTTGCGTCACAAAGGAACTTGTGCGACCTTTGAACTTGAGCTGGTCTGCGAACTCGGTTCCACAAACCTGCCTGATATTGACGTTAACCGCTTGCTTCCATGACCTATTGGCCCGTGCCCCCCCCTTCCCCCTTATTCTTTATCTTTTTTCTTTGACAAAACAGTATGTACCCGAGACTTGCACAAAATCTTTTAAGGTGGTTTCCGGTATCATATAAGTTTGTAGTGTGTTAGCTAAGTAGACTGGTCACAGAAAACAAGCTGTGCTGGTTACCTTCGCCCTTCGCATGACTTGCACGAGTATCTTCAGTGGCTTAAAATGACTAGTTTGTTTATGCCCCAGTTACTCCGCATTTTCCCGCTTATGTCCAGTCTGCAATAGCCAGTGAGCTGGCTTAGGTAAAATGTTTCCCAGGGGCAAAGCACCCGTTAGCAGGCGGTATTTGTGCACTTGGACCAAGTGGTGGTCTGTCGTGGGCGACAAACTCAAACAACTAAAATATCGGTCAACAATGCATGTAAATTTTGCAGTAGAGTAGCGCATTTACGTGAAGATGAAAAGTGAATTGAGACGAACATAATGGTTTTCCTGAATGATGCAAAACTCCATGAAAAATGCTCCTTTTCGAATTGACACGCACGATACATGCTCCTACCAACTGTTTGTTGCAAGTGGGAACCGCGATTCACGCACTTTAAAGAGATGTGGAAGTGACTCAGACATCAATCAAGAATCAGAAGGGATTTCCGCGACCACCGCATTTGAATTCCTGAGATCTTCTATGGGATTCTCTGAAGAGAAAAGTCCATAGACAAGTGTTGCGTACTATTGAGAAGCTAGAAAGCTAGGTGCAATCCCCGGAGTTTTCGTTAACCTTATGTTTTACTTGAAACCAAATTGCACGAAATTAGCGTAATACACTCATTTGCAAACTAATTTGGTTTTGTAGCACATTCAGTTGCCTGGTTTTGCGAGAGACTCACCTGGAACCCAGCCGAATTTCTCGTTTGCGATGTTCCAAGGCAACCGAATGTGCTGCACCAGATCTCCACATGTTTCAGCTGTTACGATATTCGAGATATCGCCATACATGTATATTTGTAATGCACTACCCATAAGGTTGATGAGTGTATTTCACTAATTTCGTGCAATTTGGTTTCAAGTAGAACACAAGGTTGACGGAAACTCGGAAACTCTAGTACCTGAAACCGTGAGATCGAATTCGAATTTGTTACTTAGGCCATCATCCACGTAGGTCGGTGCAAACGCGTTAGTACTCGGACCACATTGTCTTAAGAGACTGTGTCGTGCTAATGCCAAAGAGGCATTTTCGCAAGCACATCCATAGTGCTCAGTAACTTTTCCATGCTTTGAGCAAACATGTAAGGCATGTTCTCCTCGGGGAAAGCAAAAGTAAGCGCAAGTTTCATGGTGGGCGGAAGAACAACCACACACAACATATCATTGCTGACTGTTTTCTTCCGATAACTAGATAGCTAGCGGATGAATTGAGAAAAATGCTCGCTTTCTCCTGAGCGTACATCCTCACTATTGATCAAGCGGTGCGTTACATTTATCCCACGAACGGAATTCCGAGCATATCTGTCCCAGGCATTTAAGTCTTAGACTGTTCACTACCGGTATTCAATAGGCCGTAGAAACAGGCGGGGAGCCAGATGGCTAAGAGGTTAGCGTGAGAACTTACCGACCCGAAAGTCCGTGATTCGTAACCAACCTATGCATCTCTTCCCCTCCTATCTGGAATGGGGTAAAATGATAGTATTTCAGCCCTCGTGCTTTTTTCGGGGGGCGTAGAAGCTAGCCCCACGGAGGATTTCAAAGTCGAAGGATTACTTTATTCCATTATTACAGGCTAGAAGCTGTTCCTGAACACTTCCAGATTAAACACACCAATTCGCCGGAGGAATGCTGAAGCTAGGGTAGGAAGATTACGTCCCATCTAGCGTCCGAAATGTTTGTAATGAACATCCACGTGAGAACATAGACAATCAGATCAGATTGTTTTGCTGTGTCCATAAAGTGCCACAGTTTACTGGGAACCGACAGAAACCAGGAAGAGAAATTAGTACTGATCACTGATTGTCATCAACCTGGCCACCCTATACATCAGCTTTGAACTTAGTAATCGATGCGCTAGATCGAATATTCATATTAAGCCCTTCAACTTTACAACTCGAAACAGAAGGCATAATTCTAAGCCTGGAAATCTGTAACAGTATCAAGTTTTTCAATCTAGTAACCAACCTTAGCTGCTCAATCCATTATTTGTCCCTATTTTAACCACCAAACGTTTAATGGCCCGACGATCGCATTCCGAAAACTGTGAATTTCGTCCATCTGTGCTCATATTCAAACTACGGGAATATTCAATCACCCTGTAAGTCTCGAATCAGGAGGCTGAGATATCATAATCATCCAGGGATAATGGTAGCTAGTTCAAAGCAACCGTTTTACTGATTTCGCGGTCTACGAATATCCTGACATTTGGCAGTTGGTTAAACATTTGGAAGTAGAGGATAAAAGAGTACTGATGGTAGCCACTCGAGTTGAACACTCGAAAAACCCATGTTAATAGCACGCTGGCTCTCCTATCTCTACTCACGACTTCGCTTTGTGTTACCCGAAAAACATGCGTTGTTCGCCAGAAAGGTCCATGCGCCGCGAGTCACGGATAACCACACATAATTCCGTAAAGCCTTTTCACAGGATCTTTTCGTTTCGGTGACTTCTCTTGTATATTTAACCATCGGTCAGTTGAATACAATACAATCTCTCCGTGAACCTGGTACAAATATCACAGCGCGCGTCTAGACATAACACACCATTCATAGGGTCGTCTTCGACATCCCACGACTGGTTTCATCGTTCATGAGACTTCGCGAGAAGACGAGTTCCGTCCTATTCGGTTACAGGCAGAACAGAATTTTGAAGAGAACTCGGGCCTGCGACTACCTGATGAGCGTCAAGAAGGGCGAAATGGGTCGTGGGCTATCGAAAAATTTTCAGTGGCCTCGCTAGAGCAAAGCACTGGTTGAAGTCTGAACTATGCTGTAGCGGTATTAGAAAGGGGTCATTCCAGACGGACAGGTCAAATTAAGAGATGATGTTTCCAACTTAGATCTGAGATAACTTCAGTGCGGAGTTCGGTACTCAACTCCACATCTGAATGTTTGCGTGGGTGCCAATGGAACATGTCTACTGACCTGGCCGATGTACCCAATTCGGTGGCGCGACTATGGATCGGGCCACGCTTTTTATTCGTAGCCCGAAAAGACGTTGTCTCGTTGTCTGTGAAGGCCGGATGGCAGGCCATCGATACAGAGCTGGCGAAACGCAGAAGCCACCATGTCCAGGTGATGATCTTTGAACGGAGTCCTTCCGTTTCTACACATTCGGATGAAACACACCGCCAATGATACCATTCAATGACCAGTATTTCGGTAGCTCACCTGGATAGAATATAGGCATTTCAGTAGATCAGTGCCAATAAGAGATGAGATTTCTGTCGTCAAAAGGAATTCAGTAACCTTAGGCACGATCTCGAGTATAACGAACCATGGTGAGGTGTTCATTAGGAAACACTGTGCAGACACCGAAGCTTGGGTGCACCGACACAGTCTTGAAACTTGTTATTCCCCCAGTAGATCGTGAAAGCCCAGAACGTAACGCGCATGTGAGTTACTACTGAAAAGCCAAGCTGCGGAGGGCGCTCAGCTGTTGAACCTCAGTGTTCGTTCTTTTGATAGGTATTGACTAACATGAAGAAACACTGGTGCATGGATGATAGCCCCCTGGTGTCTGATGGGTGTGCATCGATTCTCCTGCAAGTTTGTGTCGGATGACGAACCACAAGTGAAATTCAATCATATCATACTATCCAAAATTACGGACCACTAATGTATGATTCCGTTTCCCCTGACATCATTTGTGTGTGACAATGTGTCTAGGATTCAAACCCCAATCAAACACCGTTTCGAATTCCTTTGTTTCTCTCTCTGAGGAGGATGACAGTCATTTCTCTGCAGAACCTTACTTGGCGAAAGCGTTCAAACGCTGTGATTGGTCTCAACGTGTGAAGTTATCCCCCACTCCAGCTGTCACACGTGTCGGTTGCACGTGCCCCACTGCGACATGCCTCATCTTTCCATGGCTCAGCCTGTGATGCGCTTCCGCCATGAGTGATTAGGGTCATTGATTTCGATGGGCACAACAGATTCATACGAGGGGGCGAAACCGTAATAAACGAACACACACACACACAGACACACCAGTCCAAAATTGAACCCAAACACTTGACCCCGCTGACACAGAAGTGGAGGTAAAAGCGAAACCGGATATCGGTCTTCATGAATGTTTTATCCCACGACAGACGGTCGATGACAGATCAATGAGTTTACATTGGACATGCGATAACCAGCAGCGTCCGATTGTCAGGAGTCCTACCAAATGGAGTGGCTGTGAGTAAATCTAAATTCGGATGTTTATAACTAATAAGAAAGTGTGACGACGATCCCTAGGCATTCAATAAAACGAAAAGCAACAGGCCCCGACATACTACTGGTCACTGGGAGAGCGTTATCCGAAAAAAAGCATGTGTCCTGTATGCAAGGCGCCCTACGATATCGTTCACGGCACGTTTGCAGATATTGGCGGCCTAGTGTCAGCGGAGTAAGGCGTGTGCACTTAGCTTCTGGTACATCTCGCTACAAGCAGCAGGGTTCTGAAGCATTCAGCTTATCTTCAATTGAGATTTTGTCCTGTCAGTGAGGCGGCCAGTCTGCGCTTATCTGTTATGAGAACTTGATAACGCTTGATAAGGCTTATAGTATGAATGCGTGCGTGCTTAAGAGTGTAACGGTGGTTTCGTGTATGTATGCGCGTGGCCGTGAGGCATAACCTCAAGGAGGCCAGTAGAGCATCCAACACTTGAACGTGCATTGGATGCCACACCAGGTCGGGTGAGTTTCCAAACCCTTTCAGGACAGGCTTTCCACTACTGACCGCTGCACGTTATTATGCGTTGGGATGACAAGTTTCAACACGACTTATCGTCTCGTTGTAAGCACAAACACCTTACCTAACAAACGAAACCATGCAGTGACCTTCACTTAGGTAAGTTAATTACTGCTGTGTTGGTTGTACATGGCTCTAGGCCTACATTTAGAAGTCCCGGTGAAAGGTAGGTTTGGAACTACTTGTGGAATAAGCTGGGTAATGGGGGAACGAGTGTGTCTGACACCCGATGGCGACTGATTAAAATGGGTTAAGCTACTGGACACGACACCTGATGCAGATATGTCAACACAACCACTCATCATTCCTGATGTCAGGGATGAACTCCGGCGATTCCGACTTAGCTCACGATTCAATCTCCAACCTGGTTTCCTCTCTCTCTGTAGACCACCAGCATGAGGGGTAAACAGAAAGAAGGGGCGCCCAAGGAACACAAGCATACTGTTCCCAACAGGTCTAAGACCAGGCCACGCCAATAGAAGGGAGGCGCAAATCCTCTATGCTGACAATCCATGAACTATTATTCCACGACACTTTCAACATAAACGAATGCGAAAAAACTGAGTTAAACTTGATTTTGCCACATAATAGTAGGAATAATGACACTAACACTAATACTAATAAGTTGGAGGAGAGCTCGAGATGGGTAAGTGGTTAGCGTGTGAACTTACTGACCAGAAAGTCCCTGGTTCGAACCCGACATCTTCATCCCGACTGCTGTTGTCTATGCTTGGACAACCTGGCAATATCTCGACCCCAGTGCCTCCCTCGGGTAGCAAGGCAATTAGACACCGAAAGAGAGCTACAGCTGACGCCAAGAAACACTGATTTTCAAGCGCACCTCTTGCCCACTATCGGATTGTAAGTGCGGGATTGGCTCTCGTTCAAACTGGAGCCAAGGTTAGGTGGACAGGATCCCACAATCGCGAACTGATGGGGTCTTCTCATTTGATGAGGCAAACTTTAACGACCTCGTCGAACAGATCTATAACTACCTGATCAATGGACGGAGCAATCGCCGATCCCTCATACCTCTGTATTCATCCTCCAGCTCCATTCATATAGCAATATCAAGTCATAATTATGGGTGGCAGAAGCCGTAGGTAGACCTGCACAGCATCGATTTTCGTTCTGTACATCAGTGAGGACCCGTAGTTTCGAAATGGCGAAACTGTTGGAATTTCCTACGGTTTAAGAAATACTTGGTAAGTGCTTCTTTATCAAAACAACGACAGCAAGACAGACGCGCAGACAAAAGTCGCACCGGAGTGCGACTCTCAGTTTGAGGAAACAAAAACGATGTGGTTATTGCCACGTCATGTTGTGCGAGCATCTGGTCCCGATGTGTAGTAATGGATTCTTAGTTCAGGTTTTCTTCAAAACTAACTGGGCTGTGAACAACAATTGCACTCAGTAAAGACAAGCAAACGAAGCACCTCTGTGAGCAATCTGCTACGGTAAGTGCAGAAAGTAGAAAACTGACAAGCGCGGAACACAAACAGCTGTTAGCCCCTTACATTTCAGAAGGGGAAGAACACGAGACAGCGAGGACTTTTCGACGAATAGAACCTAGTAAGGCCAATCCGATAGCCCTATGAGATGGAGTGGAAACCGCTCGTTGATAATATAAGAGCTATGGAGGGCTATGTTACACTGTTAGAATATCACGTCATCCTCTCCGTTCATGGCAACGAATGACAGTGTTAGGTACTCGAATGTCTGATGTACGATATGGTGTTATTAACTGATCAGTGCTAATATTTTTCTCCGATTGTAAGCTGAGATAATAGTATAAGACGGCAAGCACTCAACTGCAGAAGTCTTCTTCTCTACTGGTGTAACGCCTGTAATAGCGCACTTCCGTTAACTTCTTTGACTTCACTGACCAACAGGCACTTCTAAAGACCTAAGAAGCAAGTCTTACTCCAGGGAGGTCCGCATACTTGGTTGATTACATCATCGTGTGACCTGAATGGGGTTCAAGCATGGAAGACTTCTGTTCCATTGTTCGGATAGGGACAGATTGGATTTGCTGAGCAACACACTTTAGGCTCATCATGGCCTCCTACCAGACCATATTTCCATTAAAAACGATACAATCATCTTTCTCCATTGTCCGGGATAAAACAGCCCGGTAGACGTTTGCAGACTGTGTGATAATCGCTAGACGTATAATAGACGTATACTAGACAGCTTCCGGCATTGCCTTCATCGAGCTACTTCTGATCAAATAGGGCTATGCGAGGAAGTCAGCATATGAGGCCGTGATCCGCAACCGCAAATGGTCAACATTTGGTGAGCGAATAATAAACCGCTAACTGGAAAGTAGTGCAAATCGTCTTGATGTGACTGCCAACTATCCATACTTGGCATACTTTATCATGTGTTCCTGTACGGACCTGGCTAACTGCGCTTGAGATCCGTTGTCTTCTGGCTTATTTGGGATTGCACACATAGCACAGGTGAAACAGTTCTTCTACATGTCAACATTTGGTGAGCGAATAATAAACCGCTAACTGGAAAGTAGTGCAAATCGTCTTGATGTGACTGCCAACTATCCATACTTGGCATACTTTATCATGTGTTCTTGTACGGACCTGGCTAACTGCGCTTGAGATCCGTTGTCTTCTGGCTTATTTGGGATTGCACACATAGCACAGGTGAAACAGTCTCTTCTACATGGCTTACGACAATCTTAGAAGATATCCCGTCGTGTATTACATGGGTGTGATCCATCATGATTCTACTAGCCCCCCGGACACACTTTCAGAAGGACTGGATCTCAGTTGAAGAAGGCGGGATTGTCAGGTGCACAATCAGAAACCAGGAAACTGTCAATTTCACTCCTGTACTAAAATGCAGGCCAGTACGGAAGTTTTTGACGGTGACCATACATGGCATCTTCTCTTGCCACAAGCTTCAAACTTGTTCCGCACACTGCATCTGAGGGAACCATAAGCGCCATTTTCCGGTAGCCACATTACTTGAAGTAGCTGTGATCCCCCCTCAAAAATAATTCCCAGGAAGAGTAAGTGAGTTCATATAATTTCATAAGATCTTCAGTCACTTATCTACTGCCATCGCATTAGGTATATGTCGGGAAATTTTAGAAGATATCAAATCAGACAAGACTAACCAGTACAACATGAAACCTGCTGTACAGTAAGTAACAACGGAATTTCAAAAATACTACTCTCCCAGTTATGTTTAGGGACCCAAAGATTCCTGGCCATTTTCTACCCGAACCCAAATGCCTACGGACAGAAAAACAACTCGGCCTACATAGGGTCTCCCGTGTTTTTGTGTTCAACTCGCTCCACAAATATGCTTGACTATGATTGCATCGCGCCACGCTCCAAAACCACGCATCAACGCGGTCCCATGATGGTGCGACGGTGTCGGCGCGGGGTCAACAATGCGGCAGACAGTGCAACGGCCCTACTTGGTACGGATGCACAGACACCCCCTTCACAGGCAAATCTAAATCGGTGTCATAAACGGTGTTACTCAAATGGTTGCTGAAAACCCTTCGACAGCCCCGACCAGTTTCAACAATGCGGCAGACAGTGCAACGGCCCTACTTGGTACGGATGCACAGACACCCCCTTCACAGGCAAATCTAAATCGGTGTCATAAACGGTGTTACTCAAATGGTTGCTGAAAACCCTTCGACAGCCCACGACCAGTTTCGCCTAGTTTGGGGATCATCAAATCGGCGCAGTCCTCCATAGTTCCACTTTAACCCAAATTGGACAGATTTCGACGAATACACATACATGCACATCAGTATGATTTTTACGGGGGACTCAAATGAATACCTTGTTTCTCATATGATGGAAACTCAGGGACTGCGCCTATAGGATGAGTTCCAAGATTGGCGGAACTGGACGTGGAGTTTTCGCAATGTTGTGAGTAGCTTCATCCATGGAAATTTACCGGGGTATCTCGAATGTAGTACTAACTGTAACATGAGGTGGCGTTTGTGCAGCGCATTCAACCTAAGAAAACAACAAACGAGAGATCCAGTGCAAAGAAAATTAATATGCAGATGGGTGAATTTCTCCAAATCGGTGTCACTCTCGTCGTTTGGGGGAGGGGCTGTGCACCAGAAGCAAGCCAAAGACAGGAGTCTACGCTGACCAATAGGGCGTCCACAAATGTCTGTTGGCCCGTTTCGAAAATGGGTTCGTGACCCCTGTGACCTCATTGGCCGGTGCAGCCTCCAAGATGTCATCAAGGGCACAAAACAACCAATGAGAGGAGAGACATTCCGACTACAGTAATTGGCCAATTTTGAGGTGGACACTGGATAAAACCACGGCTTCCGCACTTTACCCCCGTTGTCCTGTGATGGAGGCGTCAGCGAATCGTCTTTCCACCATCTGGGAGCGCACCGCGACTGACCCGCTTGACATTCCAAAGGTTCCGAACGGTCTATGGATGGACAACAACTCGCCATGGTCATCTCCGTCGGGTTCTCCAAAATTTAGCTTCTGTTCGACTGTTTGCGTGCGTGACTGCCATCTAACATACGTACAAGGTAACTAACTCATTTGTGACCTGGTTTGTCGGCTGCTCATATTCAGTCGTCTAGTATGACGTTTGTACACTGGCTTGCGTTCATTTTTTTCAGGAATGAATACCTCCAAGGACTTCGCCTCCAGGTCATGTTCATATCCATCTCCGATGTCATCGGCTCTTCCGACTGGGTCTATGAAATATCAAGTCCAACCGCCTCCATCAAAGGTGAAGCCGGAATACGCCAAATCACTCCAGAAGGGCTCGCTGGATAACTGGTGCACTCTCGAAAAGGAGCTGGAGGCGTGGGAGAAACGGTAAGCATCCATCCTTCGAAAGATACCGAGTTTCTATAACCACAATGGATTGACAGTTTCTCCTATTTCAGTCTTTCCAGAGCATGTTCCGGCCGGGCAACCATTCCACGCTCGCAGTTGATAGCCTTTGGCGATCTCGTACGGCGTCTCCGGGCCACAGTGCGGCGTAAATGTGAAGAGGGGCTTGATTTGTGTGCCTTCTGTCGCAACAACGGCGAACACTTTAATGTCTACATCACACATAAGGTACGTTACTTCATTCACACCCGCGTCAATCGGCCTTGCAAATTTTGCGAGCTCATCACCGTTTTCTTTCCGTATAGGTTCGAGATGCCAGTGGGCGTGTTACATGCCCCGTCTTACGACTACTTTCTTGTCCCCTGTGCAAGTCCACAGGCGACGCAGCACACACAATCAAGTACTGTCCTCTCAACCGCAAGGAGAGGTTTTGAATGTAACTTTTTGTTTTTCCCTGCGATGATTTTACTTTTGTATGCCAACTATGTGCCTAATTTTTGAGTGTCGATGTAACTTCCCGGTAATGATAACCATGCTATGCTATGCTACTCTGGTTTTCTAAGTTCCAATGGGTGGAATGTAACGTCTTCGGATCTTATAGTCACCGATCTGGCTACCGCTTTGTCTCACGTCAGTGTCTCGTCCATGTATCGTTAGGGGTCTTTCGACATGCACTGTATCAGTATCCGGTATTTGCGGGCTCCTTGTTCCAGCGACCGACCCCGGACCGATTCGTCGCAGCTTCAATGATATTTCTGAGAGCCGTCAAGTATCCTGGTTGGAGGTGTTTGGTTCTGAAAGGCGAGGTGTGGTTAGGATTCGAACCGCGGCCTTCGGGTCAGTCAATCCGCGGCTCCCGTTATTCGCACAATGGGATATAATTCTCGAGAGCTACGGTGTGCCCCTGTTGGACTAAAAGGGACAAACAATTGAGTTCGGAGTACGGTTCCAAACTGTTGAGCCCTGTCTAGGCATTCGGGTGTCTCAGCGACGCTAGGAGAGTACTTCACCAGACTTATTCCGGCGAATGTATGGTTGCTTCGGTGGACAATGGAATTCGGTGGGCTGCGGAAATATGGATGTAGATTAGGGTGTTTTTTTTGGTTTGAGCTCATATGCAACCAGGTCAACGTCTTGGTATAAAAAAGTCTTATTCTGATTGCAAAGTTCTTACAGCTAAGAGCGTTGTGTTGCCAGTAGGCCTTGTCAACTCGCGGCGGTCACGGAGCAAACGGCCTGGTTGTCGTGGGTCCACCGGCCGCCATCACACGCGAGCCTTGCTGGTTCACCTCATGGGTAGCCTTACGGGTATAGAAAACGGACCTTGTTCGATGGCAGTTCCTCGGGTAATCTTGCTTTCGACGCGGGTGTCGGCTGGGAGCTGTTCCGGTCGACAGCGTTTCGACGGTCAGGCATGATGGGGTCTCTCGGCGCCTGTAGGCCTAATAACCGGAGAAACTCCAACAGAATTCAGAAAAGGCAGTCGGTGCATTTCGCCCGTGTGGAGTCAGTGCAAAGCGTGATTATTCGGGCTTGTACCCCTGCCGTCCTCAACTATCTGCATCGCATGGGTGGGGATAGTTTCCCAATCTTCACAAGCTCGCCTACGGCTTCGAGGTCAAAGCGAACAGTGAATCGGGCTCATATATGACATTCGAAAAAAAATTAGCGGCCTACAACTGGTAAATTTTACGACCAGGTACGAGATGTCCAGTTTATGTTTGCTGTCATTTCCCGTAAAATGTTCTATCAGTGAAGTTCTGCCGATGTCATGCTGAGCCGGAAATCTGCGGAGACATTTGTGGGTTGGTCATCTGATTATCTAGTAGCCCAAGATAGTGTTCAACTCGACAGTGTCACATGGTTTGTGTTTTGGTTCCAACCTTTGGTTGTATCTCCACGTCGCTAACACATAAAACCCAATATAAAAGCAAATAGCCTCGGTTACTCACCAGTGCAATGTTGATTGTTACTGGCATGTGGGCGCCGAAAAAAAAACAAAATCTGGAGGTTCAGTGTGTTTTAAAATGTCTCTTGATGACTGCGAATGACTGTCTTGTAACTGACACCTTGGAGAAGGCAAAAATCGGGTTGGTATAGTCCTGGCGACACTCGGTACCCACTGGCAGAAGAAGCCAGCATTCCTGAGCTGAGTTAACTTTACTGTGCAGAGTAATAGGGTTTCATTCTGGATTACGTTCTTCATTGTCTTGTTACTAAATGACTTCAAACCGAAATGTATGGATGAGTTGGCGCAGCGGAAACAAGCACAGTAGCCCTCGATGAACCGAACTACCTGGAACATAGGATCATGGTATACCGGAAGGAACGCGGTTTCTGAGCTAGTCTGGCTTTAGAAGGTCGCAGAATGCCTTCGGCCAGTGTTTTTCGAATATGGAACTGACTATTTTTGTGTGTGCGTGTGTGTGTGAAATGATGTCCTTAATATTTTCTGACTGATCTCTAAACCGCTAGCCGTCGCGATTCACTGCTTTCACACAATCCTTATAAGCATGGTAGCTTCAGTTGGATCTGAATTCACCGAATCGATTTCCGAATAGACTCCAGCAGGGGTCTTCGAATCGTTTTTATTCGCATGTAAATTACTTGACGCTCATTGTGTAATGGGTATGTTTTACCGACATTTTGTGACCTAGCAGTGCCTGACTAATGATCGGAATTTCTTCACGTGAATACCTACTGCAGGGCTACCAACTCACAAGCTACGTTTGTGCTGCAAGGTGGAATTCCCCATACTTCAGTAATCGGAACCCATTCCTAGTTGGGCAGCTTTTGTTCAGCTTGATCTGACTGTTTCGTCACGTCCGGCCTACTCGAGTGTGCATACATCTTGCAGGATCAGCTTTACACGCGGTAGGTTACCATTTCGACTCAAAATGTTTATTATCTGTCGGTTTTGCAGGTTCATTCATGATTCCGTGCGGTTTTGCAGTAGTGATATGAAGGTGTACTCGAATCCCGATCAACTCCGCCAAACTCGGAACGGTCGTGACCACTCGCTGTCATACATAATCCTCATGCGTAGTGAAATGTGTATTACATAGAATCTTTGTGAGTTCATGATTTCAGTCGTTCACCGAAGGCCCGACAGAAATCCTCTGCAAATTTCCCGCATCATGAATGTATTTCCATGACCCGTGTCAATGGAAATGAGACTGTGGAAAAGAATGTGTTCGAATATGGAGTCAAAATTTTCAGTGTACAGTCAGTGGTTTCCTTTTGGAGGATTATCACAACGGACTCAGGTGAAACTTGAGGTTTTAACCAGGAAAACGTTTATCGATACATCTAAACTTCGCGGTTAGAATCCTAAGGAAATACCGAATGGACTGCTCTTGGTCGCTTTGGTGCACCCATTCAATCAGATATTCTGTGACGTCCCGTGGCATTAAAAGCCTTGTCATCTCTCAGGTGCTTGAAAGCGTTGGTTTTTAAAACACATGGAAACAAACTGCAAGGAAATCCGAATGGTGATTATGGCATGAATGCAAGCTCTGATGTCATTCAAATCAAGATGTGATATCGTAAGCTGAGAATCAATTCACAGTGTGGCTGGAGAACGAATTGCGGCATCTAACAGGTACAATGTGGGGCAAAATTTGCGTTCCCGACTGTGAAAACCACTTGGAACGCTTCTCCATGAACAGTGATTCTACTATGAAATGAAACCGCTATTTTCAGGTCAGACAACTGTTCGACTTATTTTGGCTAGCGACAATTGGAATGGTCCGAAAATTAGAATGAATCATTCCCCCTGAAGATGGAGGCTTCTCTCCACTGCCCAACCGGGTCTTCCCTGCGAGGTACTTGTTTCTGGATATGCGACATCGACTGCCGTCCCACGACTGAATCGTAATCAGATGACAGAATGCGATGAGCAAAGCTGATGGCGTGGTCCGTCACGGTGGGAGGTCTCTTTAGACATGCAATTGGTAGCAAAAAACAGCTCTTTATGGAATCTGACGGTTTAGTTCAGTCTGTTGCCTCTAGTACCATTTGTGTCAAGTTGATGTGGGGTTCACTCGGCTCCTGTTTTCCAATACGTGTTGCACTGATGCTGTCATAGGGCTACAGTGTCTATTACGTTTGTTAGTAGGTGCTAGTTAGTCCATTAGTTCCCCAACCTCTTCATCTTAACTAATCCTGTATACTAGGTTTCGGCAACCTGGCAGCACTTTGGCCCTCATGCCAGCAGGAGTTTACAAATCGTTTTTATTCGTATGTAAATTACTTGACGCTCACTGTTTAGCGGATAGGCTTTACCAACATTTTGTGACCTAGCAGTGTCTGACTAATGAAGGGAATTTCTTCACGCGAATACACACTGCAGGGCTACCAACTCACAAGTGAAGTTCGTGTTACATCGATGAATCCCCCATACTTCATAACCAACCTATTCTTCTTAACTACTCCTGTATACTAGGATGCGGAAACCTGACAGTACCTTAGTCCTCATGCTTCCTTGAGGTGGCATGGCAGCTGTGAACCGAAAGATGCTGAATCTAAACTATTATTTCTTGCGCGAATTGTGCGATTCATGTTTGAACAGTCCTCTTCCCGTCACGACGCGATTGCTGCTGCACTCACCGGCTAAGCCAATGTTCTCGAATTCCGCCTGCAGTAGAACTCATCAGTGTACAGAGATTCGAACTGCAGACATCTGACCTGCAAGACCGGCCGGCGTGTTACTACAACTCCACCACCCCACACTGAACTCAACCGAGTTATCACATCTGAGCAAGTGAACAACTTCACATCTGAGTGGTTGCTTTGAGTTCTTATCCAGTAAACCAACCCCAATAGATGTGTGATGCTTGAATAGGGCCGGTGGTAATTACATTTTGCACTCCGTGTCAGAACGGTCTTGTCGCTTGACGCACAAGAGGTCAAATGACCGATTCACTTTTGTTTTTACCCCGCCTACCCCCCCTCCATGCCTACGCTACGGCTTGGGTTCTGTACGCAAGCAGGGTGGTGCGAATGAGAACTATGACAAGTCAGTGAGCCGGTAATGGTGGTGATTGCGACCCAAGTGACCTTGTCATTGTCGGTGTGCTGTGGTTGGCTTCCACTCTTAGTTATGAAGGCGCGACCACAACTGACTTTTCGGGTCAGAACTCGGCGGACCGATCAATAAGTTGGGTTTTGGGCTGGACTGATCAAGCGTCTTGTTAAGCAGGGAAACCGTCGGTTCAAGACTCCCTGGAGTTCCGTGAGATGCTGATGATTCCCAAAAGGGATGAAGTGTCTGTGCAGTAGTTTTCGGATTTTCAACATCGATTTGTTCATAATATTTGCAACTGGGCTCCTTATTTCATGACCTATCAATTCCTTCGTCACTCTATATGGATGGCATTACTCGTTAAAAAGACATCAACTGCTGTTAGTCACTTGGAGAGAAGTTGGGAGACTCTATGGGTAACTGAGCAAAAACCTGGAGGTCGGTAGGTTGATGAATGCCGCCCCATCTTGTCGAGTCAGACAATGTGTTCTTGTTTAATATTGCCTAATGAATGATTGGTCGAATACAGTGGATGGCCTTAGGTTTGAACTCAATTCATACTAGAAAGAGGTTCGCTTAGAGAGCGAATTCCACAAGGCTAGTGGTTATGTCGTGTTTGATCATTTTTTAGTCTTTCTTCATGCTACGATATGAAAAATCACAGTTGGGTGGTTCGAAGAGCAGGCAAAGAGTGACCGGATTGGAACGAGGAATGAAACCATGCACCATACACCAGAAGGATGCACGTGGGCAATTCACTGGCTGGTATACGCATGAAAAAAGTCGCTGTATATCCGAATGAGATATGAACCAGTTGATGGTCATAGTTGATCTCTTCATTGAAGCCATTATGGACCTTTTACACCACATACTTTAGGATCTACCAGTGCGGATTCCTTATAGAATATGGGTAGATCGATTGCACTGCTTGGTCTGTGGCTTGATGCCGAGTTCGGCGAACAAACCGAAAACCGAACTGTGTCCTTTAGTCGAACGTTTCAGCCTGGAATAATATGTTCGCTAAAGACCCATGCGAAAGCGAACAAAGTAGTGCCCTAAAAGGATCATTTTGAAAGTAGTACAAGTGTGGCAGATGCAAATTTAAAGTTGTGTCAACCCCGGCAACGTGAACCCTTCTGTCCGTAATTTTGCTCCAGTGTCGGAATCTTGAAACGGAAGCGACTACTTTGGAAACGCCGTAACCTACCATCCTGGATGAAATTAACGGGACAGTCTGGACATCATCCTGCAGCAAACAGGATGATTCAAGGGCCTAATGCTCAAATGTGCATTGATGTTGATTGATCAGAACAATAAAGTATGGGGACAGCCCGTCACTGACACATTTCGTATGCAAGCCTGTAAAAACTCACCTATGCAACTCTGAGGCCTCCATGTTGTGATGCCGCGACCACGCAAGAGTGGCGTTGCAAATGGGCTTACGAAAAGAACCATACATCCTGCATTCGGTCCACTAAGACACATTGTTCGAGAGTTACACGCGTGAAGTTTGGATGGACTTGAATCAGGCATTGGTACAGGGTCTGGGGATAGAAACCTATTATCCGCGACCGCGATTTGGGAAAGCTGTTATCAACCCCTCCTTTTCTGACATATTCGGAAAAATATACGCTCATCAGAGGACATCATCGTAGGTTATTCGTCTACTGAGATGTGTTTTTCGCACTCCTAACAACGCTAAGCAATAAAGTTTATGCACAAGCGTTACTTATGTCACCATACGGACAAATGAGAAAAATTGAGGAATGCTTACGGAAGTCTGAAAGACGATTTCAATTAAGGTAGATTCTAACAAAACATGAAGACGTCGTTGTGACAGCAAACACAATGTGGCTTAGGCAGCAGTGCTGAATGCAAGCATCGAAGAATCACTTTGGTTCAAGATTCCTTAAATGGTCACTGGATGCTTTCTTAGAAAAAAATCATCACTTTTACCATGGTGAATTATCGTTACGCTGAATACAGACGAAAACCTAGCGCTTATTTCAAGCGTGCTGCCTGGATTACAATCACGTTAAATGGCCCGATTGAGAACATGCGTCCTGGTTGTCCTTAGCCAGCATCTTGCAAACACTTCTGGTTAACCAAATGGCGATAAAAACCGGTTATTTCCCGTCATACGTCGATGGAGTTGCGCAGCGCTCAGCTTCCCTCTTGCTGCATAGGCATTAACAAGATGACTGCGAACTTGAAGGGTTTCAGAAACCGTAAACCCAATTCATTCAAAGTGAGCACGCTACTGCTGGAGTGTAGGATTACCTTCGCTCCATTTTATCGGTCTATATGGCCACCGGTGCTTTCTTGCCTTAGACAAATCAATAGCTTTCAGGCTGATGGCACCAGCCTGACAAGCTGATAGCATTCGGAGAGGTCAGGCTGCCTGATCCGCCGCCTTGACTTATTGACCAATGGGATACAAGTAAGACCATGATGCCATTGGTTGCGCCAATTGGGTGCACCATAAATTAGCATGACCAATCAGCCTGCCAACTTAGCCACCTTCGGTCCGTGGTTCGCTCGACTCCTGAGTCGCCTGCCTTACCTAGCTGGAGGACATCGGATCCTATGGACATTTCTACCGTTCCGGGGAGTTCCAGTTGTACGGTGGAGTCATCATGGTCACCACTATCTTGTTCACTCGGCTCGACGTCAACCAGTAGTCTCTCGGCCGAATGGGACGGAAGTTCTGTCGCCACGCTACTTGCACGCCTGAGTATTTCGCCAACGAATCACACAGGTAATTTGTTATGGTGGTGGATGTGAGCGGTTTGGTTCCCTCATTATTTAGCTGTAACAAATGTGTATGACAGCTTGTCTGCGGATTGCGGTTTAATGCACGGCCTTGGAAAAACCACAGGTGGTAGCAGTCCCGAACGTCGATTGTTCGTCGAACGGCCCACTGGTCGTCCAGAACCCATATCCCGTAAACCTACTCAGCAAAAATCGCTTACCAAGTGGACCGAGTTAGACAACGAGCTGGAACTGTGGGAAAGACAGTAAGTTGCTTTTGACTATCCACCTGTTGTGATCTATAGCCTTTCTGTATTGGGATGCGGCGGAAGAAGGATTTCACAGTCGCAACTTGCCGGTCTGAGTAACTTCGTGCGACGCCTTCGAGTCGCAGTACGGCACAAAAGCGAAGAGGGGATCGACCTGTGTGCCTTTTGTCGGAACAATGGCGAACCCTTCGAAATCTACGTCACGCACAAGGTAAGCTGGTCGTTTCTCACATCGAGTTTCGACCGTACGGATTCGCCTTTTGTTGCCTAAGTGCTTAATGTTTGTTCGTTTGCATAGGTGAAGGACGCGACCGGACGTGTGACGTGCCCAGTCTTGCGCCTACTGTCCTGCCCTCTATGCAAGTCGACAGGTGATTTGGCCCACACGATCAAGTACTGTCCGTACCGGTTCATGGAACACTGTTGATGGTTTTTGTCTAATATCCTTCTTCTATGTTGTTACTTTATTTAATGTGTGAACTATGTGCCATCCTTATTTCGAGGTATATGTTAATAATAACGTATTGTCATGCACAGCGCGACGTTTGCAGTGCTTATGTGTTTTTCTTGTCTACGGTGATGTCAGATATCTTTTGAGGAGAAATTGGTGAGTGAGCGAGTAAGGGTAGGGGCGCCATTTGAGCACTTGTCGCTGGTTATAAGCCGTCAGGTTCATTTGTTTGGATGGGGAACAGTCGTGTGGTGTGTGGGAACGGCTCAACTCAGGCTGAGGACTTGGAATATGGCTTGTGTTGGGATCCGGCAAAAATGTTCTCTCGAGAACTTGCATGCTGCACTTGTGTGTACAGTGGAGTGGAGTGTATTGGATAAGTGCAAATGCTGATACTGCTTTCTTGCTGTTGGTGGTCGCGAACGTCCGTATCGGATACATGTCTGTAGTTAGGTGTGATCAGCAGTCGCGTGAAGAAGTGGTTCGTTTAACTTATCCATCCATTAGGAGTCTCAGCGAGTATGGTTTGTTTCACTGGATCAAGTGTGGTTAGTGCAACTCCGCTGGAATCCGATTGGACAGGATTGTTCGTGGGAACATTTTGTACTCTTATGCTGATGGCTAGACTAATGACACTTAGGCTCAGATGTAGCACCGTTTTTAGCGCATGAACCGAGGGGCGTCGTAAGATTGTCTGGTCACTGTCATTATCAGTTGGGATCTCGGCCTTTCAGTGAATCCGGTCTACGGTGAGGAGCAATGTTTCGTGGGATGCTTACGGTACTCTGTTTTCCGACGTAGACTGACCTCACTGGCAGGATGAAATCACGCTCTTACTGTCATTGTGTTCACTGATCTGTGCTTCCGGCATATTCTGTGTTTCCCTCGCTCTACTTATTCGTATCGTGAGAGGAGACCAACTTGGGTATGAGGGCTCTGAGAGCATCGATTCAGTGAGATGATGCAACGAAGGGTGGTCGGGGAATAAATGTTATGAATCCCCTGACCAGATTCGGTTTGCAGCCCGCAATCAGCGGGAGGTAGTCTGTGACTGACGCAGGCGTTTTCCTCAGCTAAATATGGTTTGTCAATCCACCCGCTTGAAGCGGACACCTAATTAACCCATATAGGGTTTCCTTATGGAAGAAAGCTTTACCAAGGGCTCATATGGTGATTTGACGTAAGGTAACTACTGATGTCTTTCGTTCTCTTGTGCATAGTAATGAGGTTGCCGCCTCAACAGGGTATGATTGATTGAGACCTTCCGAATCTAGCTTACTGACTCCACTTAAGGGTATCACTGAGCTAACAAGTATCATGAGGAACAAAGATTTCCAAGATATTCGTTCAATCGGTTTGCTTTTCTTTACGGCAGATCCGACTGCTAACCATTTTTTACGATGCGTGAGGCAAACGGATTTCATCTGAAACACCTTGTTCATCTTCCACTGGTGCATCTATTCCCAAGAGTTTCTGTTTTCAGTAACCTAGGCGTCGTGGTCTCAAGGTTGACAGTGGCAACATAGGTGAAACGAAAACGACTAACCGCGGCTCCAGTACATCGGCCCATGAAGTGGCGGTCTCGGGATATAACCAACAGTGGTCATGCATCGTTCGAGGAAGCGCTCACATGAGCACCCTCATTGGACTTTGGAATTCTCTGCGAATAGTCTGCCAGTTTTTGCCCCGAAATGGAGAATCTGTTCCCCCCCCCCCCATGTAGTCGATATCATTGTGTAGTTGCGCTACCAGGTGTTTAACGCGGTCTAATTTGCAGACTCGATGATGTACCAAACGCAAAAGCACACTGTAACTCACGTTTTCACGTGAATTTACTGCGGCCACATCCAGGCGTTTTCCTCAGCTAAATATGGTTTGTCAATCCACCCGCTTGAAGCGGACACCTAAATAACCCATATAGGGTTTCCTTATGGAAGAAAGCTTTACCAAGGGCTCATATGGTGATTTGACGTAAGGTAACTACTGATGTCTTTCGTTCTCTTGTGCATAGTAATGAGGTTGCCACCTCAACAGGGTATGATTGATTGAGACCTTCCGAATCTAGCTTACTGACTCCACTTAAGGGTATCACTGAGCTAACAAGTATCATGAGGAACAAAGATTTCCAAGATATTCGTTCAATCGGTTTGCTTTCCTTACGGCAGATCCGACTGCTAACCGTTTTTTACGATGCGTCTGAAACACCTTGTTCATCTTCCACTGGTGCATCTATTCCCAAGAGTTTCTGTTTTCAGTAACCTAGGCGTCGTGGTCTCAAGGTTGAGACAGTGGCAACATAGGTGAAACGAAAACGACTAACCGCGGCTCCAGTACATCGGCCCATGAAGTGGCGGTCTCGGGATATAACCAACAGTGGTCATGCATCGTTCGAGGAAGCGCTCACATGAGCACCCTCATTGGACTGTGGAATTCTCTGCGAATAGTCTGCCAGTTTCTGCCTCGAAATGGAGAATCTGTCCCCCCCCCATGTAGTCGATATCATTGTGTAGTTGCGCTACCAGGTGTTTAACGCGGTCTAATTTGCAGACTCGATGATGTACCAAACGCAAAAGCACACTGTAACTCACGTTTTCACGTGAATTTACTGCGGCCACATCGGTCTGTTTCAGAACTCTGATGGTGGCAGGTCTGCCGCGTCGCAGTTGCATGTGTGAATTGTGAATACTATTGGTCCTTTATGTGCGGCATCGCACTGGCATCCACGATGTTACTCTGCGAAATACGGGGAGTATCTGTTTCACACGGATTAATCCACGCATGGGTTAAACAATGTTTCCTCCGTTTGGTTTTGTCCTCTTTTGCTCTGGCAACCTTGATTTCTTAGGGCGAACAGTGACTGACCTTATCACTGTGTCGGAAACTCACGCAGCACCAGAACATCGTGTCTCCTAAGTGAACCGCAGCGAGAGTACTGTCATCAGGGCCAACATAGCGGTTGTACAATTCTTTTGCCATAGCTACTGTCCTCACATGAGCTATCGGATAGTTAGCCGGATGAGGGGCACATTCGGGAAGGCCTGTTTACGCCACAGCACAGTGATACGAGCCCTAAAAGTACGCACTTTCGCTACTGTGACCGACGCGAATTCGTCTGCATTTTCCGGCCTATTTTTTCGCTCTAACGGCCTCATAACAGCCAGGAGACAGAATGGATGCAGATGAACTTGTTAGAAGGAACTTAGTGTATTTGGGCTCCTCTCGTTTCCCTCCTTGCTGTTTGTCATTACGACGATCGTGTCATAAATGAACTAATGACTCGCCAAATTTCCGTCAAACGGCTCGGATCTTCACTTATTGCGATCACACTGCTACGTCATCCACCCACGTTATCCATCCTGTGTTATCCATCTAGAGTTGAATTATAACACGAGAGCCAAAATGCCCTATCAAACACTGCATAAACTTGATGAATTCCACATGACAACTTCAGGATAAACGCTAAAGTGTTTCGGTCGGAACTGATGGCACCTGGTCGCTCTGGTGCCCTTTTCTTGGCGTGCTCTGAGTCTTGGAGACTACAACAGACAACAATGGAATTTCGTATGTCCACATTGCTACTGACTGGTTTCGACCGCACATATATCGATGCGAAAATCCTGCCTGCGTACAAAACGCATCGTATAATTATTCTAGTATTAGGCGGCGAAACAGTGAATAGGTTCCCGAGGCAGCTTGTCCGAACATAATTGCATCATTTTAATGTGTGATAATGCCATCGTGTTCGACCAGGTGGCATACGTTGGGACTTGTGGCTTCGGTGTGATGAATGACGGCTATTTTTGTACCCCTCCGCTCTTTGTCCATGTGCCCATAGAAATGGACTGTTTCAAATGTTCTGACGGATTGATCGTACTGACTGCTGCTGCGGACGACGCATCGCCCCACGCCATCGACGAACACAAACATCACGTGAAACCGCAATCATTCATACGGTTTTTGGCTTCTATGCATCTGTATGTATTTCCTCGGAACGACATCGCTGGAACTATTCTTGTCCGTCTGTGGCACCTGTTGGCATGATTATTTCGATCAGGGTAGAATGACAAAATGATTCAAGGCGAAAAGCGATGTGCAGGTATGAATCAGTCAACCACAGCAGGTGTGGTGTGGTGATTGCAAGGGATTTTGAAAGCTCACCAGTGCGTCTCTTATGGCACACCACAAGGCACTACCACAAGGGTATGCAAGAAAACCTAGTCGTTATTGCAACGAATTAAAGCCGAATTCGCTCCATAGTTGATGGTGCGACACTGTACCGAGTAAAAAGGAACTCAGTCTACGCAGGCCCATAAAGGTGACAAAAGGCATATGAGGGACCATGAGACCAGCGACGGAGTTAGACTGTACATCAATGCTATTCTCTTACTACCGTTCTTCTAATATGACGGAATGTTACACTTTTACTTCCTCCACAGTACGAAGAAGTCTGTAGTACGACCTATTTGGTCTTTTCAAAGTACCAACAGCGAGGCTACTTCCATATGAACTCCAGTTGAATACACTGGTAGGGCGTACCAGCTCTCTAGCTTGTAAAGGCTCAAGTGTACCGCTGTTGGATCTGCTGAGAACCGAACAGTAAACTAAAGCTATAAGCTAAGCTTCAAACTCACAATCGGCATTTAGCAATGACTCATGGGAGTTTGGGAACGCGATTTCAGAAGCACAGGCAGATTTGAAAACATTCGGATAGCCGGCTAACTAGTTCATGGTCAGCTATTTAGAATACCTCTTTCCAAGAGGACCGGTTCGCATTCACATGTGTGCATGTGGTGATGGGATCCTGTACGGTCACACAAATAACTGCATATGGCCTAGTGACAGTCGAGGTAATTTCGGGAACCTAAGCGAATGGATCGATATTGCGGGGACAAGGGTACACTCTAGTGGGGTATAATGACCATCCTTGCGATCGATAGACAGGCTCAGTTGCACCAGCCTAGCAACTGAGATTTGAATTGACACACTAGTTCTCGCGCTAGCATGCGTAGCTTTGCTTCCCACCCTTCGTGTGGGCTGCGAGTACGGTACCGTCTGTTATCGAGCTCAGTAGTGCTCAAGCTATCGATTATTAGTGGGTAGAATAGCCCCGGTTTCCACGACAAATTACACTGAGATTGAATAAAGCTAAAAGGAAAACAAACTGAAATTCGCACAAGAAACTACCATTGGGCAAGATTGCTGTTGGTAAAGTATGACTGACCTGTGGTTATAAATACAGTTCCCCCCCCCCCCCGAAACAGTTCGATTTGTTGAGAAAATCTGATTGAATGGCTAGGGTTGGAATGGATAGAAAGTGGGTGTTTCTAGTCAAAGAGATCTCAGGATTACAGAACCCAGCTACGCAGGAGAATTAGAGTTGGATGACAAGAACAGCATCAAAGTGGAGGAGACTAATTAGTTAGCCAGTTCGCACCTCTAGTTGATACATACTGAGACACCTAGGGGAAAAATTGGGGTCACATTGCGGAAAAAGACGCCACTGGGCAACTCCAAATAGCAAATATAATATCCTTGATGTAGGGCAAATTTGTTATGTATATGTGAAGCCTCGAGGAGCGATGCGCCGATGTCACGCCGATTGGCTCAGAAAACAATTCAACCTCTAGCAGGATAGGGTTATCTCTGGAAAAGAAGGCGATGTCGCAAGAGCATTATCAAACAAGATTGTGTCAGTGACTCCATCCGGGGTGTTGATTCTCCGTACAATTTCGGAATACTTCTTTCCATGGTTTTCTACGATCGGGAAAGGAGCGGGGTTGATGTACTGGTTGTTGACATTCGGAACTCGAAGCCCGACACATTCCGGAAACGATAAATCGTTAATTCGAACTGACTGTTGAAGGCAAGGAGTGCAGAGCACCTACCTAAACAAGTGTAGGAAATCCTTCCATAGGTTTCTGGAGGTTGATAAAAATCAGTGCCTAGATCAACAGAGAGAAACAACGAAGTTTGCGGTGAAATGGGCGGGAAAGCCGGCGATGTTTACCGACATCTTGACATGAATTAGGATAGGTCGATGATTGGATCAATGTGAGGAACAGCTGTGACATACAAAGTCAATTGATTTCCAACCATAATATACAATAAAGCGGTTGTATTGTCTGCAAGACGTGAAGAGGTAGGGTTTTCAACTTCTTATACATGCTACGTAATTCCTCAATTGACTTAATGAGTCTCAGAATGCAGTTCAATTTGTCCAATTTCAAACATGCGGATCCAACTTCGCGTGAGTAGCAATCGATTACACATTTTCTGGAGACAGTAAGGCGTTTCGAAAGTCAGCCTGTTCGTATCAATTTCATTCTTGTTAGAAATCAATAACACATGATGTCCACTCGGTTAATCAGGTTAAGAACTACAAACCTCGTTATCTGACATAGTCATTGTCTCGCAGTGCCACGAACCCCCTCCCCTTCCTCTCCGGAGGAGCGGGTTGACTTCATCGCGAGCAGTCACGCCATCAGGTGTTGTCATGCCAGCGTTACGTCATCCGAACTGGACATGATAATACAGCGTCACCACAGCTGAGATTTAAGTTAGCAACCACAACGATTATTAGAAAAAAAATCGGCCAACCAATCGATCAGACGTGACCCAAAGACGTAAGTGAAGTCAGCAGGTAGTATCCGATAGTAGCCGCGGTTCACGATTTTATCGACCGGCAACTGACACTCCCGAAAAGACTACCAGAACCAGAACCCCGTCTGTTGTTATGAAGTAGCGTTCCTGTGTCGTATAAAACGTCAGTTTGCAATCAACATTCGATTTTGATCAGCCACGCGATGGGAAGTAGTCAAAACCCGATCAAAAACTCATTTGCAATTTGGTTTCAAGTAGAACATAAGGTTGACCGAAGCCCGGGGACTACGCTTACTTCATGAGCCCTAAAAAAGGCGAAACCATTCGTGGGATGTCGACGGATTTTCAGCAAACCTATGAGTAGTACATTACAAAAATATAACTTAAATCCCCTTATTCCCAATTCTTTCTGTTGTAAGAATTTGAAGGTTCGCATAAGTGAACGATATCCTGAACCAAAAAAGGGAAGTAATTTCTGTGGATTCTAATAAAAACCCTTCCAATCAATATATCCCAATGATATATAATTTGTACAATGGAGAGGAAGCATCATTCGAGAAGAGAACTTATCCGGGTTTCCCATAAATTGTGCGTGCGAACACACTTGATCAGAAACGAATGTATACAAGTTATGTTTACCATGAATTGCTTTGGTCATATAGACTGGCCATTGCCGACTGAATAAATCTTCAGTTTCAGTGTTCAGCTGACTAGATGGATAGGACAGCAGGTTCAAAGCTGTGATGGGTTTCACCTAGTGAATGAAGAGTTCTTTCCTATTTGAACTTCATTTACTCTAGTTGTCGAAAGATACGTAGGCCATCCACTACGATATGCCCTTGAAAACTGTCAGCCGGTTGTCACGATGATATTTTCATATCAGGGTCCTTGTTCGCTTCATCTTACCACTTCACTGAAAATCTGATGTTAGGCTAGACAAATTGTCTTTCTGTGTCGTGACCCCTAGTACGTGGTCCGCACTTCCATCGATGATTCCAAATCGTATCATCACTCTCTTCCTAGTCGTGCCACTTAACACGGTGCTACAACTGGATGCCATACTGATGTGTTGTTCAAAGAGAGATTCAGCCACCTGCACTATCGTGTATGAAAGCTCCGACAATCGATTATCGGCGCACGTCTTCGAATAGTCATTCGATGTGCACCAGCATTATATCCGTCATAGATAGCGACTCAATCGCTACGCTTGCTAAATTGAACGAGTGTTCACAAAAGACATTGGAACGATACCCAAGACCCACTGATTCGAGTATACCAGTTGTCAGTCTAGGTGTTTTTTATATCACGTACGTATGTCCCGGAGAATCAGCTGAGTTCAACGCATTTTTGATCACAGTGAGATAGAAAGATCATCGATAAACCGAAATTATTCCCACACTAACATTCGGTCACATTTGACACACACAGCAAACCTGCTCCTTCCCGTGTTCAGAGTATAACGTGCTACAAAAAACAGGTGAACGTAGTGGAAAAAGGAAGCATCATTTGAGCAAGTTGAAAACAAGCCATTGAGCAAGTTCTCGGATCGATGCGGGGCTGGGCTGAAGACGGCTCACTAACCGAATCAGTTGGTTCTGAAGACACTACTTCCACAAACGTATCCACCACATGGTTATCACGCCTACACATCCCCTCATCAAGCATCGTTGTACTGATCTGAGCCATCGAAACAGTGAACACTGCTATACGGGGAGTCATAGAAGGCTAAAGGAGTAGTTTGAGCGTAAGTACATACGTGTAGATGAGATATGGTCCTCTTGTACTGTCTCTATTCCACGGTTGCCTGAAGTCGATATTATCATCATACTTCCTATAGCTGACAGCATAATTAATGGTATTCCTGATCACGTTTAGTGGCATACATCCGCGTAATAGGCATCTGGTAAATTCGTTAACAGCATTACAGCTTTTTTAAACAACAAACTGATTCAGTTCTGTCCCGTATTGACTCCAGATTTAGATGCGTATTCCCCTCATGCAGCTGTTTAAGGGTTTACTTTAGACCGAAGTAGCGTCTAGGGTAAACATGCCACTTGAATTTGCGTTTTGTGACTACCACATACGTGGTAGCGCTCCTCAGCTTTTTTCAAACACCTACGGCGCCGATTTTGTCAGGATCACCTTTCTCCATTGGTCGAACGTGATGAAATGAATAGGGATGATAGTTGTCCATCACAGATCCTGGTGTTCCACCCAGAATGCGGATGCATTGAAGTCGATCGACTCTTTGCTTCGTGAGAAAAATGAATGGCATAGTCGCGAAATTTAGATCATACTGATGGGAATCCGAGCCTATAATGTAAGAATGTTCGAAAGCTCCAATCGATGCCTTGTACCATGTCTGGAATTAGACAGAAAAATGCTACGACGAAAAAGCCCCCATCGATTTACGTTGGAACGATCGGTTGGAACAAATGGTATACAGGTATAATTTGCGAAGTGTCACTGAGGACCTCCTGATCTCGTTCGGTCCTGTTCAACTTTGAACATCCCGGTGCACAGCCCATGTCACCCAAGCAACTTTTCACCGAATTAGTGATCGATTTTGATATCATATACAGAAGAGTCCTAATGCTCATTTATGTGCAGCTGATGCCAATTCATTGACCATTTCGATGGGGTGAGATACGTGCATGATACATAGGGATTTCACCAATGATGCTCAAAGATCATAGCTAAAATGCCCTGGATTATCATGAACAGTCATTGATGAGGTATGCTTTCGGTGTGAACCCTATCACGATTATTTTCATAAAAGAAACTACTCACAAGGTTGCTGAAAACTCTTCGACAGCCCACGACCGGTTTCGCCCTTCTTGGGGCTCATCAGGTAAGCGCTGTCCCCGAGTTTCAATCAACCTCGTGTTCTACTTGAACCCAAATTGCACTGTTTTCGAGAAATACACTCATTTGCAAATCAATTTGGTTCTCCTTTATGAAAATATACTGCGATATCTCGAATATCGTGCCAGCTGAAACATGAGGTGGCCTCTGTGCAGCACATTCAGTTATGGAATATCATAAGCGAGAGATTCAGTTGAGTCTCTCGTGAAAAACAAATTGATTTGCGAACGAGTGTAGTTCTCGAAAACAGTCCAATTTGGGTTCAAGTAAATCATAAGGTTGATGGAAACTCGGAGACTGCGCCTACCTGATGAGCCCCAAGAAGGGCGAAACCGGTCGTGGGCTCTGGGAGAGTTTTCAGCAACCTTGTGAGTAGCACCCTATGACGATTAGTTTGAGTCAGCTGAAGAACCGCATCCGAATAGTCATTACCCCTGAGGTAGAGAAATCACATGGTCCTACGAGGTCACCGAAAGTGAATAAAGGTGCGTTCCAAAGAAGCTTGCTTCATCGAAAATTATCGTGAATAGCTTTGGAGATAATATTACAAGGGTAGAAACCGGGTGGTAACTTCATATTGGGTATGGTAATTCGAAGCGGATGTTGCTGAGATTTGAATGTGAAACTGGTCCATGATTGAGTGTCAGACGTACCCAGAAAATACTCAGTGGTACTCCACGTCTGGAGCACAAGGACATGAGGAAGTCCCATTGATTGACTGGAGTGTACATCAAGTAGTTTCAGGTCACGTGAAGGCTAAACCATATAGTGCCGTTCAGTGAGGATAATAGGTACGATGTGCCTCAACAACAGGTGGCTTAATTTTTTCTTGGCACGATACTGCAAAACGGAACGACTCCAGAAATCTGAGATCACAATCGATTATCTTATATGGCGTCGGATTTAATGCCAACAGTGACAAGTCATGTGATCAAACAAGACGAAAAAACATCGGGCACTTGACGGTCAACCACTTTCCTTTGTGGGTGAACGAACTGCGGAAGAGGCAATCTCTGGAGATGACAGTATCGGCGACCATGTGGATTCTCTTAGCTACATGTTTGTGAGCTTGTTCAGCATACATACGTTAAAACTGACGTGACGCATACCCTAAATATCACGGAGGGATTGATTACAGGAACTGCGGGTGTGCGATGGAATTTGCCGCCAACAGTTCTGGATACTTACATGTATACGTCGAAACACTTGAGTATGCCTACATAGACTGTGCCCATCCAAACACATCCGCAGCGCGGACACCTATCCTTGTGTCAAAACGCATCTATCGGACCTTGCGCCTGAGCTCCGACCCACATGATCATTGGTCACCGGTTGCCGTGGTCGGTGCCGAAGTTGCCTTGACTCACTGACCAATGGGATACAAGCAAGACCATGATGCCATTGGTTGCGCCAATAGGGTGCACCATAAATCAGCATGATCAGTCAACCTCGAGACTCGGCTGACTTCCGTTCGGAATGTGCTCCCCGTCGCATGAATCTTTCATTCCTAGCTGGAGGACATCGGATACTGTGGCCATCTCCGCCGTTCCGGGGAGTTCCAATTGTACGGTGGGGTCATCATGGTCACCACTATCCTGTTCACTTGGCTCGGCGTCAACCAGTGGTCTCTCGGCCGAATGGGACGAAAGTTCTGTTGCCACGCAACTTGCACGCCTGAGTATTTCGCCAACGAATCACACAGGTAATTTGTTATGGTAATGGGCATGAACGGTTTGGTTTTCTCCGTATTTAGCTGTAACGAATGTGTATGACAGCCTGTCTGCGGACTGTGGTTTAATGCACGGCCTTGGAAAAACCACAGGTGGTAGCAGTCCCGAACATCGATTGTTCGTCGAACGGCCCACTGGTCGTCCAGAACCCATATCCCGTAAACCTACTCAGCAAAAATCGCTTACCAAGTGGACCGAGTTAGACAACGAGCTGGAACTGTGGGAAAGACGGTAATTTGCTTTTGACTGTATTCACCCGTCGTGTTATGTAGCCTTTCTGTATTGGGATGCGGCGGAAGAAGGATTTCACAGTCGCAACTTGCCGGTCTGAGTAACTTCGTGCGACGCCTTCGAGTCGCAGTACGGCACAAAAAGGAAGAGGGGATCGACCTATGTGCCTTTTGTCGGAACAATGGCGAACCCTTCGAAATCTACGTTACGCACAAGGTAAGCTGGTCGTTTCTCACATCGAGATTCGACCGTACGGATTCCCGTTTTGTTGCTTGAGTGCCTGATGTTTGTTCGTTTGTATAGGTGAAGGACTCAACCGGACGTGTACTGTGCCCAGTCTTGCGCCTACTGTCCTGCCCTCTATGCAAGTCGACAGGTGATTTGGCCCACACGATCAAGTACTGTCCGTACCGGTTCATGGAACACTGTTGATGGTTTTTGTCTAATATCCTTCCTCTATGTTGTTACTTTATTTAATGTGTGAACTATGTGCCATCCTTATTTCGAGGTATTTGTTAATAAGAACGTACTGTCATACACTACGCGGTATTTGCAATGCTTCGGTGCTTGTCTCTTGGCTGCGGTGGATGTCAGCTAACTTTTTAGGGGGAGTCAATGAGTGAGTAAGGGGTTTGGGCACCTGTTCTACTCATTGGGAGCCGTCATTTGAGCATTTATCGCTGGTCATAAGCCGTCAAGTTCATTTGTTTGGAATGGGGAACAGTCGTGTGGTGTGTGGGAACGGCTCAACTCAGGCTGAGGACTTGGAATATGGCTTGTGTTGGGATCCGGCAAAAATGTTCTCTCGAGAACTTACGTGCTGCACTTCTTGTGTGTACAGTGGAGTGGAGTGTACTGGATAAGTGCAAATGTTGGTACTGCTTTCTTGCTGTTGGCGGTTGCGAACAAAATGTTTGACCGTATTGGGTGGATGTCTGCAGTTGGGTGTGATCGGCAGTCGCGTGAAGAAGTGTTGCGTTCGTTTATCTTGTCCATCCATTCAGAGTCTCTGCGAGCATGGTTTGTTTCACTTGGTTCTTCTGGTATCTTGCTGCGTGTATGGGTCCAACAGCATGTTATCCATATTGCGAGCGGCTAGTCGGTCCGGCAATCGTTGGGGGCCGCATTGATGCAAAACAACTGGAACTGGTATGGTTACTGCAGCTCTGCTCGAATTCGATTGGACGCGGTTGTCCGCTGCACATTACGTGGTGCGGCGACCCAATTTATTTTTACGAGTGTCATGTTATCCGATTTGACCTCGTCCTGAGTTTTTATGCCATTGGGTCCAGGCTGATCAACAGCAAAACGTAAGGCTTCAAATGGATGCCTCAAAGCACATTCGATCGCCCGGAAACGCCAGAAGCGAGACGTTAGCTGTGTTTTAGCCGTGTCTCTCGCCAACGAAGTTTGTTTGCAAATGAGTGTATTTCTCTAATTTCGTGGATTTTGGATCCAAGTAGGACGTAAGACTGACAAGATTTTGGGGCTTGCGCCTACCTGGTGATCCTCAAGGAGGGCGAGACCGGCCGTGGGCTGTCTTTAAGTTTTCAGCAACTTTATAAGTAGTGCATTACCAGCATGGATGAATCATCGTTTTATACGCGGATGGGGATCTTCTAGACACGGCTGCTGGGCGTGAGCTGGCCTCTGTGCTTTTAGGTCGTTTGTCCTCAAAGTAGTGTGGCACTCTGATAATATTCTACATGTCATTTTCCACCAACCTCGTACATACAGCCGATTTCGGTGATCTGATCTCTTTCACGTACCGGTCCCATTGCAGATTATAAGCCTGAAATGGATTACGCGGTCCAACTGAATGCTATTCGGGCACGCAATAATCATTCCCCACATTAGAATGGTTAGATATTTAAATGATAGAACATGTAGCCGGACAGCCTGAAGTGCACAATCATCCTTGGGCCTCTAGTATAGTCTGAGTAGTAGCGTGTACAGAAGAGCCCACCAAGCGCAGACCTTCACAGAGCGAACGTTTCAACAGAGTAAACAAGTTTGCGTGGCCAAGATTTTCTATTCCCTGGAAAGAGGCACAGTGCCAGGGAGGTGAATCACTTTGTCTCACAAGAATCAACTCCATTATTGTGGAGTAATGATAGCTGCGGCAATTCTACAGCCTTTAAGCATGAAGTTGTGTGTATCAGCTGTTGTCCCAACTGGATGCAGTGACAGTATACGCAATAGCCTTTCGTTCACCCGCATCTTGACGATGTCAGTAGTTGTTGTGCTCCCAGGATTCCTCCAAGTCACGTTTCCAAACAGCTTTGATCTTGTCGAGCACAACGAACGTACTGTACAGTGGACATCCATCCGTTAATGTACATAGAAGACTCAGCTGAAATTCCTACGAATTGCGTGTTGGTAATACCGTCTCTTCCTTGATTCTGATTTGTCTGTAACAGATGGAATTTCATCCTCTTCCTCCGTGGCCTGTAGGTGAAACGGAATATAACACTGACTGTGGCAATCTCTGGCCAATGCACTCTTCGCTACTTGACTTGGCAATATCATAGGCTATGCACTATAAGATAGAGAGTATCAAACCCTTCTAGCGTCTGCTACGTTATGCAGATTAAAATTGAGCCCTAGTCTAAAGTCGAACTTGTGTAAGCTCGCTAGCATCCTGGTGAATAAATTGACCATCCAAAAAACCCGCGGTGTGAGCATTCTCCTCACCCATACGGAACAGGGATCCGAAAATACCAAGGTTTTTGTCTAGACACAACATACTACTCATAAGGTTGGTGGATTTCTTCAACCTTCTTCCTTGGGACTCATCAGGTAGACCCAGCCCGCTCATTGTTAGTGTAGTTGCATAAGAGCAGGCTTCATCTTGGTTACCATTTTTGAAGGCATCGATTCGGAAAGAATACACTAAAATATCTCGGATCTTTTCCAGATAAGCCCCATCACCAATGCAAAAAGTGCATGTGCGAAAAGTCAAGCCCTGCCACTTTTTGCCAGCTCCAATTTAATGTGAGCGTACAACCTTAACGTATTTTTGATTAAAAAAAAACACTCCTTATCCGCATCTAGGCTCCTTTTGTGCAAAACCCTAACTGAACTTCCTGATGCTTTCAAATCTCGTTCATGACAAGGAGTCGGCAATGTTTTTTGCAAAGCCACGGAATGATCCATCGGCAACGTCTATGGAACAATGGCCACCAAATGACACTTCCAGCTGTTTCTCACAGGTCGAGTTTTAATACCCGACAGTGTCGGCAAGACATCAGTCTTCGAAAGGGAACTTGGCTGGAGCGGTCAAGGATGGAGTTTAGGACAGTAATTCTATTCATTTATTGCTGGTCCAAAAATTCGGCAAAAATCAAATTCTGCTCAGATTAATTATCCACACGACCGCTGTTGGCTAGAAGAGCTTTCTTCGCGAAGTTGCCGCCTGGCGGGTTTTGCCTAATCCAACAGCTATCGGCGACCCAGGTCTACACGTTGAGATCGATGAAACGCCACTATCTCGCCGTAAAAACCACGCAGGGCGAGTCCTTCCCCAGTGGTGGATTTTTAGAGGGATCTGCCGGGAAAATGAAGAGGTGTTTATGTATGCAATGCCAGATCGAACTACGGCCACTTTGATGGACACAATGCATGCCTGTATCGCTCGCGGCTCAATCATCATCTTCGATATGTGGGCATCATACCAAGGAATTGAAACGATGAGTGATATGAAGTATACTCATGAAACGGTTAATCACACCGAAAACTTTGTGGATCCAACGACTGGAGCTGACACAAAAAACATCGAATCTCTTTGCCACGTCTGCAGAATGAACGCCTTATGCGGCACACACCGATCTTTAGTGGACAGCTACTTGTGTGAGTTCGTTTGGAGGCAAAGGTACTGAAAAACGGACCTTTCCATGTAAATTGTTAATGACATGTCCCAATTTCACCCTCTCCAATAAAAACTAAAAGTACAAATTTCATATCCTCTTTTTTCTAATCCTTTTTGGGTGGCAGGACTTATCTGGAAGAGATCCAATATCTCCTTAGTAGCGTTTGAGTGAAGGAGGTGCGTTGATGAATCTTGAAGAAAAGGTTGTAGATTTTATGAGAAAGGGATATACTGTAAATGATTTACGGAAACAAGCCATTTTCCCTGTTCACAGCGGTGTGAACAAGCTGGCGGGACTCACTACAAACAGGCTGCTCTCGTGGATCGATTATAAAAATGTATCAGTTTGGAGATTCTGACCAATCGTGAATATCGAATGCATCTAGCTACTAACCGAGACAGTCGCCTAGGCGCCATAAAGGTTATCCGGCTAT
This sequence comes from Opisthorchis viverrini, assembly GCF_000715545.1. Classification (NCBI taxonomy): domain Eukaryota; kingdom Metazoa; phylum Platyhelminthes; class Trematoda; order Opisthorchiida; family Opisthorchiidae; genus Opisthorchis; species Opisthorchis viverrini. Next base: position 1,345,008 of record NW_008751741.1, read on the forward strand.
TTGGGAAACCATACACTAGACGTTGGTTTTGTAGAAAAGTGCTGACCGAGGAAAAAGGTTATCCGGCTATTTGGGAAACCATACACTAGACGTTGGTTTTGTAGAAAAGTGCTGTACCGAGGAAATCTAGCGAAACACTTGGAGCGAATAAGAAGCAAATGATCTTACCTCTGTTCTGCCAGTTTCCATGGTCGATAGTATCCAACACGGCATGCCGAGACTCTGTTCTCCGCAGGTTGCCAATAGCGTATTTGTTTAGAACATGGTGACACAACACTAGAAGAATCAGCAAATAAGCTTATTCACTCGTCTACGACTATGGTTAGAATAAACAGCGATAACTGCACGGCAGGGAAACTCGCCCTAAACAGTGCACAAGGTTAACGGCTTCTAGTCTGTCTTTATTTATGATGTTAGATCAAGGCGCATGCATTGATTGTGTCATCCGTGTGTGGGACGATTACAGGGCCTAGTCAGTGTCGTGGTTATGGAGATATAGGGCAATGAGAGCCCAGGCTTTCCATTTATGACCAAACTAGATGCGGCAGTCCCCTGAAAGAGACACCTCCGGATCGAACCCTTTCATCCAGAGAGACAAATCCCTGGTCAAAGACCGAAAACCAGTTTACCTCTGCTTGTAATCTTTGCCGGATCACCACACACTGTGTAGCTATACTGTTTAAAGGTTGGACAACAGGCTATGATTATGAATTCACATGTAAGCGATGCACCGTCAGTGTCAGCGAATATGCGACAATCAGTATGTGACAGACAGTGGGCTCATGTCTATTTGCGACCCGACAGAATCCCAAAGCCAGACTGTCATTGCGAGCGCCTCAACTGGTCGACCAAGTTCACACTTTCAATGACATAGTTGGTCAGATTTGTATGGGCACAAGTGGCAAAATAAAACATGTTATTTACTTCTCACTTAGTCGTTTAGGTATTGATATACTTTCGTTAACCACCCTAGTTCTATCATGGCTATACTAACCACTGGGAGGTTGTTGGGTCTAAATGTGATGATACTCCGAATGCTACTCATCAGAGGGAGAAATGTGCTACTTAGCCTTGTCCACTGAGAAGATGGGCTCGTTTGTGACCACTTTTACTCCGATGGAAAAGAAATTATACTCTATACCGGACAGGTTTGTGTTTATAAGGACATGGCAAAAAATGGGATCCGTTCGCGGAACTGTCAAACTGGCTCCAAAATAAGTTCAAAACATCACGAAAATCATCGTTGTTCAAGAAAGAATTCCAACTACCCAAACTGCTTCCTTTTCACATTGACATTCACGTCATTCACTTTGGAACAGTCCCTCTTTTCTGGCTCAGTTATCCCGGTGAGTCCACGCTAAAGAGAGACCCAAATCTTGCTCCTAGTAGAGCTCGTCAGAAATTCATATCCTTGATCGTGTCGGGTTTCGAACTCCGGATGTTTGATGTGTGAGAGGAGCGCGTTACCACTACACCACCAGCGTTCGCCGTCCAACGAAGAGACCGCACCTTACCGTAGTGTGACGGTTTGTGCACCTCAGCGATCCATTGAGCTATACTGAGGAGTGTCCCCGACAAACTCACAGAGTCATACAGTCACAGAGTCTCGTACCAGGTTGATCCATGGGTAGAGGTCTGACGAACACAGTCTCCTGGCCCTCCAGGTTGGGGGTTGGAACATGTGGCGACTTGTTCCGTAGAAATGGTAAGGCATTTGCATTTCCCGCCAAACACCGCTGCCTTGCGGTTAGGCTTTTGAATCAAAGTGTGATGAACATGACTGATACTCTACTCATTGCTCTATTCATTATTCTGTTGTTTCAATATTCCATATGCTGTACATATTCGCCAATTCGAATACATACGTGCTGGTTGTTACGCTTAGCTGAATTCTGGATTTCCAGTTCGTCTGGTTATACCGATATAAGTCCGAAACTTAATTCCCACATTTTGGCGTCGCGATTGGAACAATTCATCATGCCTGCCGAAAAGGAACCATTAGATGTTAATTCAACTGCGCGTGACGTAGAGGATTATTTGGAACGATTCGACATATGGTGCCTCACAAAATCCGATATGGATGATAAGAAACTCACTGCATATTTCCTACATTTCGTTGGCAAGGATGCGTATACGTTGATCAAAATTTAGTATATCCTGAATCTCCAATCGATATTTCCTACACTGCATTGAAGAAGAAAGTTCCTCAACACTTCAAGCCGATTAACTTTGTAGCAGCCGAAAGAGCTAAGTTCAATATGTTAACCCGCTCTCATTCTCAGTCGGTCCGTGATTTCGTGTTGCAGCTGAAGACACAGGCAGCCAAATGTGACTACGGTGCCCAATTGGAAGACCAGCTGCGTGATAGACTCATTGCTGGCATTCAACTGCCCGAATTACAGCAGAAGCTG
>NW_008751741.1:1348436-1351576 GCF_000715545.1 Opisthorchis viverrini
TTCTAATGCAGTACAGTAACGCCGTTCATTCCGTTACTGGGAAGAGTACTGCGCTTCTATTTAAGTCTCGTTCGTTGCGTACAAATCTTGGCTGTGTCAAAACGGCTGATGTTACATTTTTCAAGGGTGATGATTTACGACCTACTACAGGAATAGTACTTTCATCAAATGGCAAACGACTGGTCACAATTCTCGATTTGGATGATCTCTCTTGTCATCGGAGACACATTGACCAGATTGAGTTCAATACCAGAGGTCAGCCTGTTAACGGCACTCCTCCTGTTTCAAATACTAATGAGTCCTTTGTAGATGATCTTATGGTATCTGAACAAAATGTATCTGAAGAACACACAACCTGTGAAGAGCCTGAAGTTTCCATTCCGAGAAGATCCGAAAGATTGCGGTCAAGACCACCACTGGGCTATAAACATCCACACGCTCGTTCAAGGTGTGGGGGTTGTGATGAGCATGACTGATACCTTATTCATTGCTCTATTCATTATTCTCTTGTTTTAATATTCCATATGCTGTACATATTGCCAATTCGAACCCTAATCGTCCTCCTGTCTAAATATGGGCGCCCTGGCAGCACCCCAGCCCTTATACAACCATACGGCAGTGAAGCATAGGTGCTGAACACTGATGTCATTCTGTCGATGATGATGATGATGACGATGACACCAGCGCATGCTAGATGCGCCTGTAATACCACGTCCGAAAAGGCGAATGTGCTCACGCTTGAGCGATGGAGCGCTACTGTCGTCTTCGGGTTCATATAGCGAGTAATACAGGTATAGAAGTATTTTCCACCCTGCTTCTAATATGGAAAATTTCAATTTGCTTTTCGCAAACTCTAGTTGGAGGATGGAACTATTTAGAACAACTAGACGAAGTTCATGAATTATATAAGAGTGACGTGGTTAAGGAAAAAGTGTGTTAAGCGTATTCGTCGCCAGAAGGATGAAGTCAGCTTTGTAGACATCGCCTCTATACGAGCGATTTTGATGAGTTATACAGGCCTTCCCTTGGATAAGGGTCACTGTATGACGCTACCAGGACATTAAGGATGAGTAGAAGTGCTTGATTGTAGAGGCGGGGAGGTTATGTAATGTTCAATGTTATGTAATGTTCATCAGTGAGATCAGTCTATGCTGAAAAGCTAAGAAACACGGTACAGCTGTTTCATCCTCGTTGAGATTCATCAGCAAAGCGCATCTCACCGAACTCCCGGATGTTTCGACCTTCCGGCCAGTGGAGAACTGTGGTGAACATTGACTCTATTCTATTCATTCTGTTTAGTGTATTTTTATATGCCTTTGTTTTACGATGCGATTGATTGTACGCCCGCGATATTCGAGGATATACGATATTCATTCGTCCATATTCGGACTGCTATGCTATGCGTACATTCGGTAGTTAAGATACCTACCACTATTCTAATTATCACAAGAACACGTGACTGTTTAACCCAAAACGGCTGAAAAACAGTGTGATTGGTTCTCTTTTAGACAAGATATGGTGGTATTCATCCTTCAATCAAAGAATCCACCTCACGAAGTAACGTAATGACTGGCTCGTCAACTGACGACTCCTCAGATGGAAGTTCCACCCATCTTGTGGAATTATTCTTCCTCTGAGCCACATTGAGATTGATCATAGTGTGATACTTTGTGATCTTCAATTGAGATTTTGTCCTGTCAGTGAGGATAATCCATGTTAAGAAGCCGACAGACAGCACGGACACTACTCCTGACGGGTGAACATTGTCGGTGAGACCGGATATATCTTGGACCGTCACGCAATCCTCTGTAGTTGGTCCTTTCTGATGCACACAAAAAAGCGGAAGATGAGATAAACCGACTTCGGCCAGGTTCACTGCCTCCTGCACCGAGCCACACCTTTTTGTGTTCGCCACCGTCTCAACTTAGTTACTCGACGACGGGCCTGTCGCAACGTATTGGCCATCACCAGCACGATCAACGCAAGCAAGCCCATGTGCAATGGTCCCAACAACAAACGCTGCATACGCTCTCATGAGCTCTCGGCTTAACGTCTTAACAATACCACCAAATTGGTCCTGGCGTAGATACCGGAAGCCGTTCTCACATGACGGCTTGGACAGGCCTTTGCAACTCTACGCCGTCTAGGCATTAACAACGTGGTAACTCAGTTTGACTGAGTTTCTACACCCGGTTGAGACCAGTAGGTAAGCGACAGAGATGCGGTGTGTCGGACCCATCCAAACTAGACGGAATGCGACAGTACGGTTCAGCTACACACGGGGTACACAATGACGATCTATTGGAGCCTGCACTCCTACTGAAGATGTGATACAGAAAAATGCCATTTACACCTTCGTACTAGGCCCCACCGATCAATTTGGTTATTTTTTCATTGGGTCAGGAAGTGCTCCTCAGAATTGTTCAAATGATCCACAGGCACCCAGCAGTAGGGTGCCGCTTGTTTGTTGAGGGTGGACAGGTCGAAGGACTTCAACCAAAAAGATCAACTGTCGGTAGGTAGCAGCACCTGGCGAAGTGGCGTGACTAGTTATTTTCACGCGGAAGTAGGACAAACGACATGCATTCTCCAGTTCAATTGTCTGGTAGTACTACAATTTACAAGAAGAATTATGGTTGCTTGAAATAACTCATCAAGCATTCAGCTCAGCAGCTACACTCACCAGAATCGATTTGAAATTGGTGTACTTTAGCACACCTACGGAAAACAGCAATCCTGGTTGAGTCCCCGAGTTCCCGTCAATCTCATGTTCTACTTGAAACTAAATTGCACGAAATTAGCGAAATACACTCATTTGCAAACTGCTTTGGTTTTGCAGCACATTCAGTTGCCTGGGAACATCAAAACCGAGAGATTCAGCTGGGTTCCGGATGAGCCTCTGGCAAACCCAAATTAGTTTGGAAAGTCATCTTTCCCTATCCTCATGAACCAAGTAAGCTCGATGAACATCTGAAGTGTAATCCTCCCGATTCGGAACATGTCAGCAGTGTTGGTTTTTGAGCAGTATGATGAAAACAGTGAATTTTTGGGATGAAGTCATACCGCGCACTCCCGTCGACTGCAGCTTGTTTTAGTGTTAGTGTTATACGGTCAATAGAGTAACCTCTAGAAGGGAGACA
>NW_008751741.1:1352852-1385261 GCF_000715545.1 Opisthorchis viverrini
CGAGAGGTTCTGCTGGGTTCCGGGTGAGCCTCTCGCAAACCCAAATTAGTTTGGGTTTGGAAAGTCAACTTTTCTTATCCTCATTGACCCAGTAAGCCCGATGAACATCTGAAGTCCTCCCCTCCCGATTCGGAACATATCAGCAGTGTTGGTTTTTGAGCAGTATGATGAAAACAGTGAATTTTTGGGATGAAGTCATACACTCCCGTCCCGATTCGGAACATGTCAGCAGTGTTGGTTTTTGAGCAGTATGATGAAAACAGTGAATTTTTGGGATGAAGTCATACCCTCCCGCCGAGGCTCGATGAACATCTGAAGTGTAATCCTCCCGATTCGGAACATGTCAGCAGTGTTGGTTTTTGAGCAGTATGATGAAAACAGTGAATTTTTGGGATGAAGTCATACCGCGCACTCCCGTCGACTGCAGCTTGTTTTAGTGTTAGTGTTATACGGTCAATAGAGTAACCTCTAGAAGGGAGACATTCGCAGGAAAAAATCTGCAGAGCCATGTTCACATATGGCAATAGCGCGGAATATAGGTAGCTTGTGTGTGCTGCTTGGTTGTTGGTCTGTTCGCTGAATTGGGCAGTTGGGTTGAAAATATTTCATCAACAATCGAAGGGGGTTTGAGTGGATCACATATTTCCGTGGTTCGGCATCCAGGTTTCCAATAGACAGAAACAAAAATGAGTTTATCGTGAGCTTGGTGACGTCACTAATGAAAGTCGTTGCGTTCACATCAGGATGTCCTAATGATAAGTAATACGATCAGGTGGTTGGTAGTAAAAACTGGTGGCATTGATCGGGAGTAGAAGGCTTTGGCAATCTTTAGTTCGGAGAATTGTAACCATGCTGGCGAATTAGCACGTGATCCGGGATGCCGAATCTAACGTTCAGATCTCCGTTGGGTTTCATCACAAGCTCCTCAGAAAGTCGATGTTCTGGTGAAATTCATCTGAAGCGACGTACGGTTGTTCGGTCCGGAACAATGTGCTCTCTATTCCAATAAAAATGAGGTGTTGAGACCCGATTTACGTGGAGAAGACCATCCGCTTCGCTCCTATGATCTGCTGCATGCGAATTCGAAGTTGCCATACTCGCAAAGTCAATCCTATCTAGTGATCAAATTCTACTCAACAGTCAATACAGCTCATGGATCGATAGCGTCAGGACCGGTAGGAATGATCGATAACTAAGTATGCGCGCGCATCTGATTGGCGGTTTTCGGATGAGGGCATGAAGCACAAAATATTTGGATCTGTGTGCTTTAGATGCCCTGTGAAAAAACCGTTTCCTCAGTCAGCCGGCCAATCGGTAGTCTTTTTCATACGGATCGAACGAGACAATCAAATGCGGGATATTTTTTCACGAGTAGTGAGTGTTGTGTTTACAGGAATGAAGGATCGTTTAGAATAGACACGTTTTCGAGTGAAATGATGGAGATTGAACTGATACTGGACGACAGTCAGCGTGCATCTACTAGATAGGAATAAACTACTGTGCTTATTCGGCCTGCACCATACCCAACGATTTCCCGTGCACGTGCCCTCAACGACCGAACGTTTATCTGGGTCCGTTAGATTAGACGATTTCCAGTGAGAATCTTCCCCGAGGACTTCATCAAAGCTTGGTTCTCAACATTTTGGATAGGTACCGATGGGTTAGAGCAAGTCATTTATTCAAATTGATAAAATTTCATCACCCGAAATGGATAAAAATCTATTTTCATAAAGGAAACTACTCACACGGTTGCTGAAAACTCTTCGACAACCCACGACCGGTTTCGCCCTTCTTGGGGCTCATCAGGTAGGCGCAGTCTCCGAGTTTCCGTCAACCTTATGTTCTACTTGAACCCAAATTGCACCGTTATCGAGAAATACACTCATTCGCAAATCAATTTGGCTTTCATCGGAGACTCAATTGAATCTCTCGTTTATGATATTCTACAACTGAATGTGCTGCACACAGGCCTTTCTGATGAGCCCCAAAAACGGCGAAACCGGTCGTGAACTGTCAAACTTGTGCGTAGTTTCCTTTATGAAAATATACTTCGATATCTCAAAAATCGTGCCAACTGAAACACGAGGCAGCCTGTGTGCAGCACATTGTAGAATATCATAAACGAGAGATTCAGTTGAGCCTCTCGTGAAAATTGATTGAAATTGATTTGCAAATGAGGATAAAAAGCTAGTTTACGATGGACGTTGAAGAAATGAAGTCAAGCTTTAGTGACTAACTGCTGAGTACTCGTGCTTTGGGTGCACGCTTATGGGGAGTCTGGCAGAGATGTTTTGCAGTTGTAACTAAAAAAACACCAGGAATCCAGCGTGCCTTTGCATTGGCCGTATCAGCATCCATGTTAGTGGGAGACCGATAGGTTGTGATTCGTTCTAGTCACCACATCATACGTAACGAAATATCGGTGCGTCAGTAGGCATTAGCTGAGAGCAGAATATAACTGCTCAGAAAGGGAAGCATTTGACAATTTGCTGTCAGTCGAGGAGCGAGTCAACACTAGATCGCGTGAAGTAAATGAACGATGGTGAAGTCGAAGACCAGCTGCTTATGGGTGAAAATGGAAGTTTAAAAGTATCCGGGGGTCTTGAGATTTTTTTGATAGGCGCACTGTTGACGACATTCAACAAGGATGAAAGAGATCTGGTGTACTCTCTAGCTCTGTAGTACGCAAGATAACGGGAGTCCTGGTTATCCGGCCACTATTCCGCTTATCTGGATGACTTCCAGGGTTTCTGTGGTGACAAAAAAGCGCTTCTTCCTGCTTTGTATTGCAGAAATATGGTAAGGTTACACCTGAACAAAAGAACCCAATTAGGGAGGCCAGATGAAAACCCGAAAACTAAACTCATCGTCACAAAACATGTGCGAAGGAGGTCCGTAGCTAGACATCCTCCGCGTCTAGTTGGTGACCGCGGATACGCCTAATATGAACTGTGGAAGATTGTCCCCAACGGGCTGTCATTTTCGTAGTTTTCACTGGATTGCGATAATGTATTCAAACCCTTAGGGATAAAACCTTCAGCTTTTCTGACGCCACCATTCAGAGCGTTTCATCCGTCGCAGTGGTCGAGTCACTTTATTCGTTTCGGTGAAACGTGTTGTCAGAAGATTCGCATTCGGTAAGCACCACAGTATTGATTACAAACCTAACAAGTGCTGGATATCAATGCAGTTTGGGACGTGGGCCTGCCATGAAAATACGTCATTACTCCAATATCGAAGGGTAATGTTCCGTGCCCGAATCACATTCAGTCGGGCTGAGTACAGCTATAGCTTGGACTCCATCTCATAAACTGATTCGTGCCTTGGTATGTATGCGATTTCATCCATCTGCTACACCCCAGCCATCATGACTAACACTGGAAAACGAGTGTTTCAACTCTTCTTCAGATCACATAGTATATTATTCCACAAATAATCGAGTGATAGGTGATCAATACCAATCATTACCCTACTCGAATTCGCAATATTTTTGAGCGAACGAAGCTCGAGAAATCGAAACAAGCTCGAAGCCTAGCCGTTTTCACTCGATGCAGGCACCTTAAGGTCGTGTAAAGCGAACGCCAGCACGATTCGCTCCGGTGGAATCTCGATAGAATAAGAAATCGGATCAGTAGGGCAGTGAGCGAAGCTCATCGTTGATTGCGAATGGCCCGGGTCAAATCAATAAAACTGATTTCCCTATTCATTACCCATGGTATCCAGGTTGCAAAAGATCTGAAGTTGTTGTTATCTCTGTTGGGCGATTTGAGCAATAGGGTTGTTTCGTACAATGTGGGTAGCGAGAACAATCCATAGTGCGCACCAGTTGCCCGACTTCACAAAAGATCGCAACCAATGAACATAGTCCTCTCGTGTGAGGATTATTCACCAAGTAGGAACAGCTCTATCTACGGCTTCACCTACTGCGGTGGCGGTACTACCCAGTGTGACATCAACTCCACCCAAGATTGCTGCGGCCTGGTTACTCGTCAATGTGAGTGTAGATAGCTAGACTAAGGCCATTATGGCAACTGGGTCACGTGGGTTCCGTCACATGGTTTCGGAGGCTTGTTTTGACAGTGTTGCCATGCCATTTTTCAGTCCGCATTAGGAGGAGGATCAGGTCGACAACATGACCTTCGCTTCCAAAACCGAAGCTTGGGAGTTCGAGTAAAAATGACGAGCAAGCCACGGAAGGCTTGCTGTCTGGGTATACGTCAACTCAACCGCTGTACCGCTTGCGCGTCAGACCCATCTGACCCATCCACCGGTGCCTGTGGCCATTCTGATATGTCCCGGACGTGAAAGTGAGTACTATACCTCTCCAGGCCTACGCGTCAAGACCAACTTAACCAGCATAGCAACTACTCCAACTTTAGGCACGTTGTTTCATGAACTAAGTTTTGCATTAATGGGATGTGGCAGTTTGAAGACCACCCTGTAACAAAATGAGACATGTCTCTTACCTGCGTAGGATTCCAGGTAGGTGGGAAAATCAAGTGGATCAAAACAAGCTGGCTTTAGCGATTAGGTCAGCTCAACGGCCAGCCTGTGTGAGTTTATTTTTTTTGAAAACTTAACGAATCCGCAGATAGTCTCATGAGAGTATATGGCCGTTGTCAGTCAAGCACTCTGCTGGGTCCACACACATTTCCATTGGTTCTTGATCATGTTAGTGATAGACAACACTGGTTGCCGAGATTAAATAGGTAGTGTTCATACATTAGGTTGAAACGGTTGTGGTTTTGCCACAACCACTAACCCACCGCTACGCACCACTACGCTCCCCAATAACGCACTGATGATGTCACCTCGATTGGTGATGAAACGTTTGCAATCAAATTGCCCAGCTCAGCGAACAAGCCACCGACCATCTACGCTACCTGAGCGACCAACATTTCCCTCTATAGAAGCGTTTATGCTCACTGCTTATTTCAGTCCCATCTTGCTAGTCCAAGCACGCGGTTTTTCAAGGTCGTCAACTCCCACGAATTAGAAGATTCATTGTTAATAAAAACCAAAAAAGAAACATACTTGGCTATAAAAGTAAGTATGGGAGTAGTCATTGTTGATTGAACATTCGTCAGCGATTGCGTTCTTTGCGTGGCTCACCAGGAGAATTTCGCCAGGAGGGGAGGAGAACTGTTCAAACGAGAGTGATTTGATTATCAATTCTACAAAATCCTCACCTGGAAAAATGTATCCCACCACTGTAGCACTGCGAATCAGGGAAGACTTTCAACGATTGTACAGCAGCTTCTTTTAAAACGAAGTTTCACCAGTGTTGATACAACCATGGCGTCAAAACAACAAAGAAAACGGTCAATGTCAGATTAAGGGTAATAGTTCCGTGTAGAAACGTCGCAATGCTTGTGTGTGAAAGCTCCGTAGTTCATTAGCATCATGAAAAACACCGATAAGATGAGTTTTGATATACGTTTATTTCTTGGCACTATCCGAATAAGGAACCACTGTACAGCGAACAAACCATGGTCGAACGCAAAAGTTAAACAACTGAGGATGAAGGACTTCTCAGCCTAACAGTGTCAACTGAAATCGTGCATTCTGGTCAGGTTCATTTTAAAAATTTCACTCAAAAGAAAGTGACATCTCAGCATGTCGAATTTGGGTAACTTTTGATCACACCCCTAATAGGTTTCCACCTGAAAACTAAACTGCAGTCCACAAAACTTTAGGCGCCGAATTGCCACAAACTTCATTTGACACACCAGTGAATGCACAAAGATGAAAAAATTCAAGTGAATTGTAAAAGATTTGCACAAATGCATAGACCACCAAATCCGTTGTTTCTCCGAAAACCGACGAGAACACTGTGAGACAAATAAAAAAAATCGAGGCTCTTGACGACAGCGTGATCAAGATGTTTTAAAAACAAATACATAATGCACGTCACTTTGGGAGCCAGCAACCTACTGAGCCATGTCTTGGAAAAAGTATCAGGAATTGATGAGTTTCGTTTGAGTCTGAACAAACTCCGACAGATTGGGAAAAGTATGGGGCCGATTGAGAAGTCATCTGTTCGGTTTGGTGAACATTCGGTTGTTTTACTGCCGGGCAACCTATCGGTTCGGTTTGGTGAACATTCGGTTGTTTTACGGCCGGGCGACCTATCGGTTTGACACAAAAGTTTCGTCAGGCCAAGTGAGCGGGATACCATTCCGAAACGGTAAATCCAACAGAATTGAAACCAACGAATGCTAAAACTTTATGTGAACATCTCACTTCGTTGATCAACAGTTTTTGATAACATTGTACCTACGTTCCAGCTGCGAATCAGTCGTCACATGCTGTTGAAGTTTTTGGGATTACCGATGTATTACACTGTTGGTAACTGGAGGGAACTGCGGTGAAAGATTTGTGGGCAACCCCAGATGTTTCAGGCAGTTATTTCACTAGGTTCATTCTTTGTGCAACTTTCAACTCAGTTGACCTCACGCTATGCGACAGTACAGGACTCCATTGCCAGAGTTTTCGCTTTTTTCTGAATCATCGATTGTCTGAGGTTGTCTAATATTGACGTCCGTCGATGGGTAGCCCACAATGAGTCATTGTGATTGCGCTGGGTTTTGCAATGCGTGGGTGGATCATCACGCCGATCGTGACAAATCAACTCCAGTATTGCACACCACTGTCCGGTCGATTAGATTAGCATTTGGCGCTGTATTGGTTGGGCTTCACGCTTGGATGTCAGGTGTGTCATCAGTTCCCGTTCACACACATCGGGTTGGCAGATCGTCCCGTTTTGGGGACAATCGAGTTGTTATACTGAACCCACTAGCCCTCTGTGTGATCGACGGACAAAGGCAGACCGCGTTGCTGCTACTTTGCACCGATCTACGCGTAGCTGGTTCACTTTAAAACCTGGAAAACGTTTTTCGATTTGCATGTGTAAACAGAATCTCATAGTGAAATGTGCACTACATCATTTTTCCAATCTAACTGCTGAGAAAGATATCACAACTAACCAACAATTTCATAGGGATTTTGGATATCCCATAGGGTAGAGCTTTCTGGAACGGTTTTCTGCGTTTAGGATGGTGAACGAATCTGAAGAGATTCAGGTGCGGGAAATCTAACGTTCAAATTTCAAACGTACTAATTCGGGTGAATCCAAAATGTGCTGGCGAAGTAGCCGTAGCACGCTCGCTCTCCTGTCAGATATCCGGAACCCGAATCGGAAGGTCCGTGGTTCGAACCGGGCTTCTGCCTCTCGAATTCCCTTGTCTGATTACTGATCGGAAGGTCCGTGGTTTGAACCGGGCTTCTGCCTCTCGAATTTCCTTGTCTCAGCAGTATCCAAACCCCTGTGCTTCCTTCGGGTAGTATGAACCTTGAAGTATCCAAACCCTTGTGCTTCCTTCGGGTAGCATGGACCTTGGGCGTCGAAAGGGTGCTACAGCCGAACGACGAATGGAGTTCAAAACCCGGCGAGTCCACTGGTTCCCTGTTTCGGTCTGGACTCACCGGGATAACTGGCTAGGAAATGATGAGGACTGTGCAAACGAGATCGACGCGAACACAACTGTCCAGATTCGGTCAACTGGAGTAAGGCTGACAAACAGGGCTGTACCTTGTCATACATTCAAGTCTAAACCTGTCAAGGTAAGAAATAAGCGACTATGGTGAAATCTGAAGACTGCACTGTTGCGAATGCGCACATATCTGGTGACAGAATGTGCTTGAGGGGCGTGTGAACTGAGATGTTCATAACCTGGCTTCATGCTTGTCCTGCGACGCTCGAGGACGGATACATTTAATTGAAAATGCGTTGCACCTGTTTAGGAACGCTGTTGTAAACTACCCTACTTACCCTACTTATCCGTGGACATGTGCAACACACTGATGTTGTTTTTCATTTGGGTCGTGAAGTATGCAACCGTCCGGCAGCACATCAGAGATTCATACTTCGTTAAACGTCTCTGTGATAACCGAGTCAATAATCCAGCCTTAGTTTCAGTCGCCGACGAATCCCTCTGTGATAAAGCCGTTTGGTTGTGCACAACAGTAGGAATGTTAGAACCGTGTCTCCTCATAATGCGACCGTCTTTCCAATGGGCCGGGATTCGCTTGGCTTTTGTGAGGCCGAGCAGAGTTGTGTCAGATATTACAGTGTTTTTGCACTTACGCGGAAGGACCGTCTTTATCCGTTCTTATTTAGGTTTCTGTATTGATATTTACCTATAACTGTCATCTTTATATCCTACCAAGCATGGATAACGACGTCATTGATCCGAGTTTTGCTGATCAGCTACTGCATTACACTGTCCCCTATTGACGAATCAGTCGTTTACATCTGATAGTTTTTGAATCAGGAACATCCATAAAGTTTTTGGGAGGGCACTGCTTCAGGACTCATGCTAGACTCCCTTGGGACGTCTTCCGGTCTCTGTCGAAGTATTTCAAACTTCCTATCAGATGATCTTCATTGTATCATAAGATCCTAGTGTGGACTGGGCACCACTTGCTTACGTAACCCATCATGTGAAAAAATACAGGATAGAAGGAAGTCACTGGATGAAAGTTACGGAAAACAGCATTGTGTCTTTACCCAGGGATAAACTTCACTGAGCCCAGTTTCTTGCTCAGTATAATTAGCGATGTCATCCGGAAGAGTGTCTCGGTGAATGCATACATTAAGAAAAAAGTGCATTTTCGGCCGTAACGATGACTGCTAGAATGATAAATGGATGCAATTGCCTTGGAGGTGATGGATATCTATGAACATATGCACTGAATGATATGGGTAGTTGGCACTTTTCAAATCTGTTTAACTAACAAGACATCCCAGCTTCACTCGGCAATACTTCCTGGAAAACGATATGAGAGTCTGGTTTTGTGATTCGCGCTGTGTTTGTCTTGGAATAACTTAACAGCTCGTCTCGGTGATCCTAATCTCGTTTGACCACGGATTCCAAACCCAGATCGTCATTGTTGATGGTAGTCCCACGGACACAGCTTGAAAAATAGTCGAAATCTCCCTGTACTTTGACTTTGGGATCGTTATCTTCAGTTGTCCTGTGACTATGCCCATCTCCAAACACGTAAGGGTGAAGTTTTGAATGACGCAAGGATTGCACGGCATATTTTTAATCACTGTAAGGTAGACAATTTTTCACTGATCAAAGATCCATCTAGATCCACTTGTAAGAGGTTTCTATCCTCGGCTGTGCGAATCTATCGCCACCTGATGGCGTCCTTTGCGAACATGAGGATATAAGATTTTGTCAGGTCGTTGATGAACACTAGGAAAAGGTGATGTCTTGGAGGCAAACTTTTTGAAACTCGACAATTAAAGGAAATTGAATTGGAAAGAGCTCCATATGCTTGGACGAGCAAGTAGGGATGTTGTAGAGAGCCAGGTAATTAATCCAAGAGGGTTGATTTCGTTCTATTTTGCTGAGGCTTCTTGAGTCAGATTCCATGGTCAGTTCCATCAAAAGCAATATATAACTCCAGAGTGACCGTCTGTGATCTTTTTCCATGGGTCTTTTGTGAACATTTTGTTGGCCGTACACTGGTGTACGCGGCGAGGATCATGTTGCAATGGTGATAGGATGCATTCCGCATCCTAATACGTTCTGACCGAATTTTTCGAAGAGTTCTTTTTGCCCAACCACATGAAGGGTGGAAACGAGTCAGAGGAGGTTAAACAATGATTTGGCAGCAAAGTATAAAAGCCCTTACCAGCAGACTCAGTTGCGCTGGTCATTGCCGTCTTCCTGGATGGGGACATCGAGACGGTTCATATCAATGTTAGAGGACATTGTCAGACATGGCCCAGTCGCGCCCTCAATGACATTCATGCATCTAAGCTATTGCCTTCAATGCATAACTTCTTTTCCAATCTCCCCACCTGACATCCTTTCCAAATAATCGGTGAATGAAACTGTGGCAGGTACGACCACTGTACGACAAGTACGCGGTGCTTACAGCTGCTAACGGTAATGATGATTCTATTATACTCAACAAAACAGAGGGGAAAGCCACTGGTCTATACTTTACTGGACTGGAATGGTTTCCTGCTTTTGATATCGGCGTGATTATTCTATTACGAAATCATCAGTATGGTTCCGTGATCAAACTTTTTTGGGACCATTCGACCAATGGCCACGGTAATTTCGCCAAAATTGACGAGTGACGATTGGTAATCTCCAGAGCCTTTGGTTCTCTGGGTTCTCAGCTCCATTCAGACTTTTCTAGCTCACAAAAGGGGGTATCAAAATGATCGTGTACGCTTAATTCGAACTATATATCGGTTGTAACCTGGTGAAAAATTGCGACGTAATACTTCCTGAGGACATTCACAGCTTCCAACGGAGCGCAAGCGATACCATTGTCTGCTTTTCACGGTAAAACTCAGTATTTATCTTTTGATCACTGGGGTTTTCCGGAAATTTGGTCGTGAGTTCCTGTTGTTAGGTTCGTTCGGCGGTTCTATCGAAGTCGGTTCAATAACTTGGAAGGCTACGTAGTCTGTCGTGGACGATACACACAGGTAACGGTACCAAGCATAATTCTTCTGAAGTGGTCGGTTTGCTCTGGATGAATCCAGTGAGTCTACTGGTGATTTCTGATTTGGCTTCGCATGTGGCAGCTATCAGCCCACGTATTCGACCACCAAATTATGCCCAGACCTCATTGGGAATGAGGTTGTGTACGATCAAGTTATGATCAGCACTACATATCAGTACAACCCAGGTAACTATGCTGTCACATAATGTTCTAACATTTACACACAATTTTTGGTGCTTTACTGGCAACAGCGCGATCCTGATGTTTACTTTGGGAAGTTCCGTGGATGACAAGCACCAGGTTAGGTTCAACTGTACTTCAAAGAGGTGCACTCTTTGGTAAAACTGGACAACCTGGATACTTCTGTTCAAGGATTGTGCAACAACAGCGTGCAACTTTCACGTGTCATGTTCTTGTCACATCCGTTGATAATGAGAAGTGCTGATCAGAAGTGTAGACAGCCGGCAAAGTCATACAGAACATGGTAATCTGGTCTGTGTGTTGAGTGGTGCTCAGTGGTGTGTCGCCGATCCGTTGCACGGTGGAACGTGATCGATAGTCGCTCATTCCATGCATTCGAGACGAACTTACCACTGACTCATCTCGGAAACATGAACCGGGAACAGCCTAATTCAGATTTCCATGTTTACAAAAGATAGCCCCGTTCTGCTAAGGTGAGCTTTGTTCAATACCAGTTTCCCACCTCGGAAACTCCCGGTCAGTTTCCCCTGGGGCTGAAGAGACAAGAAAGCCGGTCAAGGTCAGCATGCATGATTTGGCAGGCTGATTCCTTCGCATATCTTCTGACTGAGAGTTCCCATTGGCGAACTACGCACTCGGTGCTTCCTCGTACACACAATTTGAATCTCTTCCAACCGGGGTAGTAAAATACAGGACCCAAATTTTATTCAAGGGTGAATATTTTTCCCAGTTAAGATCACACCAATGAACTCACTTTTCCAGACTGTATTTCGGAGCTCAGTTTATTAGCTATTCGAATCCCGGGTCTCTATTTTTTCTAGGGGATCAGGTAGCAGGGAGAAAGATTAAGGGGTGGTATGCACGGAAGCAGCTACTGGTAGCAGTTTGTGGACAGCAAACATTCCGGACAACGTTGAAGCCGGTTTATTTGAATCCAAGGAAAAGTTTACCGAAAGAAAGTCATTCTGTGTCGAACATGACTGGCACGGGGGGCGAGATGGCGCGAATTTACTGACCGGACGGTCCTAGGTTCGATCCCGACCTCTGTCTATCGACTTCCCCTGTTTAGGCTTGGGCAACCTGGCAGTACCTCAGCCCTTGTGCTTCCTTCGGGTGGTATGGCAGCTAAGCATCGAATTTTTCTTTCTCTCGATATTTGAGAAGTTTTCTGTCTGAGAAATCTCCCAATAGCTTTTGTGGATAACAGCTGCTTTTTTGCAGCCACAGGTTGAGTCTCACTCCGAAGTCAATCGGTACCAAACAGCTCTTCCCCATTCAACTCATTGGTGCCACGGAGTGATCGGATTCGTCCCTAATATGACTCTGCGGCACATGGGCATATTATTCATAGTAAATTGACTTGAATGAGTCTGATTCAACATCGGAATTCGTATACTACCCAGTTTTACTTAGGTGATCTACCGAACCACAAACCACACCGTCCATCTCATTGGTGATCTAACGAATGCAATGTTAGGCCGAGTGGGATCATCTCAGTACAGAATTGAGAAAGACTAAAAGTGGTTCAATGGTAATTCAGGGACTGATTCGGGGTAATTTTCGAAACGATACCGTTTTGCCTAAGGGGGGTACATACATTAACCATGGGTTGAGAAATTGGTGCATTGATTTGACATCATTGTATGAAATCGTCAAGCTTAATTGAAGTTTTTGCAACGTATAATAGCAGTAAAATTATGGGTATACCAGAAAAGTGGACAAACTCTAATTGGTGGGCTGCGGTTCTATGGTTTTGCCATGGGGTCACGTGCCAATCAATACGATAAGTCTTGTTTTCAAAAGTCCTGCTTGCCAGCACATAAACGCAATTGGAGGGAAATGTTGAACGCGTGGGAGACTTCACAATCAAATAAAGCCTATCCTAATGAACGATCGGAATCAAGCAGGGCGCGACCTGTTAGCCAGGGATCTAATTTCAGCCACAGCGATACTGTCACTAATGCATCGCATATTATTACGTTGCCGTACATGGCAAGCACACGCCTGTATAAAAATAATACGGAAAGCAACGCCAGACTCCCGACTATGTCAACTTCGAAAAGATCTGCAAGTTGTTCTCCTGCTTGGAGGTCACAATGTAGTAGGTCGAAAGGGAAGTCTGTAAAATACTTGAGAGATACTGGTGGAACGACACCGTACTCGGGGAGTCGCTCTGAAAACGATAAACCACAAGGGGAATCTTACGAAAAAGTTATGGGACGTATAACTGACCTTCCGTTCATGGTCAATTTGAAAAGATCGGGCGGTTCTGTTCCCGCTAAAGGGTTACCTAATACAAAATCAGAAAGCGGAGCCATGGCAACTCCAAAAAGTGGTTATCGAAGAGAGATAACACGATCAACTAGCTTCTCTTCCATGCATAAATTACAGCATGTCGATTCCAAATCGGCAAGTCCAAAACCTACGCCACATATTGGTCACAAGGATCGAATGGGGAAGGATAAAAAATCGAAGAATGATTTGTCACGTACCAGCCAAGCTATAAAACTTCCCGGATATGGTGAGAATGATCTGAGCATACACAGATCAGAAAGAGTACCTCCTGGTTGTGTACTTCTTGACTTGAAATCGGAACAAGAATCACTGACGACTTCCAGATTTGATAGTGACAGATATATACAAGGGCAGGAAGTACTCAAGAAGATGAACTCCTCGCCTGTTGAGCCTGGCGGTGTGGATACAAACAACCAGATTAGTGAAGACAGTACGACTCTGTCGGTTATATCCAGCTCGGAAATGTGCTTTCCTGAGTGTACACCACCAGAAAAGAAACTGGATTGGGAAATTGGAGTCCCTTTATTAGGAATCGGATGTGAACAAGTATATCGCAACGGTCTAAATGAAGAGATAATCATACCGATGTCCGATGCTCCTATCCCCAGGTTGTCAACTGGTGAGCCTAGGATGAGCAGTAATCAGAAGGGCACAACACAGACGGATGGAAAGTTGGGGAACGATTTATCACATACCAGTCAAGTTGTACAAGGTCCCGGACACAGCAAGAATGACCTGACCATGTACAGATCAGAAAGGGTACCAAGTTCATCTTCCGGCTATGTACTCCTTGACCTGAATTCAGGACGCGAAATGCTGGTGACTCCCATATGTGACCACGACGGGAACGCAAAACGACAGGGCTCGTCCGAAAAGAATAACTCCCCTCCTGTTGATCCTGGATCCGCTTATCCATGCAAACACGATAAGCCGAAGAATGAGGTCACGACGGGTTCAAGGAGAACGAACGAAATGAACAATAAACCAGTGAGCAAGAAGACAACTCCAATGCCATTGGATGCTGCAGAAAGCAAAAAACTTCAATCCACAAGTCTCCCAAGGACGTTCGATGCGACTGGAAAATCGGGATGCTACCTTCCGGGAGGTTTGAAGTTTGTTGATGAGATAAAGCGGAATCCTGAGGCAAGGGATGAAAAAGCTGACCAAGCAAACGCCGAAACGCACCCATCCGATCACAACACTGAGGAAAGCACAAGTACCTCAACGTTACCTACCTCGGAGAGATCAACGGGTGATCCGGTTTTTTACGTGCTGTCGGACAACACGTTTGATGAAAGTCCACATATAACCAGCAAGATAAAAGTGCAGCTGGAGGATACCAGTAAAACGAATATGGAAACTACCGAGCAAACTTCACAAGTGCCCAGGATATTGTACTCAGAAACCGTGTCAGATTCACCAGTTTGTTACTGTTTGTTGGCGGACAACTCGATGGGTAACCTCCGGAAAGTTTTGTTGAGTGAACTGGCGGCGACTCTGATTCAGTCAAAAGAAGACAATGCATGGAAGATTGAGCAGGGCATCGAGAGCGAACAGAGCCCTACTTCATGGTATGATTGGGGGGATTTGAGTCCATTGATTACTCCAACATCGATCCGCTTGGAACCGACACCGCACTTGGGAGATGACACCACCAGATTGAGTTGTACGTCAGATGTTGAAACTCTATCCCCCCAAGTGATGGCAACGGGTCCTCTGCAAGTGAAAAAGAAGAATTCCTGTGAAAGGGAGGATAGAGGCGATCAAGATGAGAGAAAGTCATTCCATGATCGCTCTTCAAAGCAGCTTCTTAGAGCGATTGAGAAATCCCCAATTCCTATTGCTCTTTCCTCCATCGAGGGTCCATCAGACACTGAGTTAAAACTGCCGAGTTTTGAGACAAAAGAGGAGACGAATACTGAGGTTCTCAAGACAGTTAATCTCCAGAGTAGCTCACCTGTCCGCTATATTTGTAGTAATACCAAGACTATGGAGGCCGCGCAGCGAATCCGGCCGGAATCTGGTGGCACAGAAACTCCGAAAATCAATGTGGAAAAGGAGCGACGAATAGAAGAAAAAGAGGAATCAAAGAAACCGGCAAATATCGTTTATTCATCTGACCAAAACGAAACATTTAGTCCGGAAGACGAAAAGGTACCCGAGAACGCACTGCGAAAACTGTCAATAGGTGCACAAGAGTATTAGATCAAAAGAAGAATTCCTGTGAAAGGGAGGATAGAGGCGATCAAGATGAGAGAAAGTCATTCCATGATCGCTCTTCAAAGCAGCTTCTTAGAGCGATTGAGAAATCCCCAATTCCTATTGCTCTTTCCTCCATCGAGGGTCCATCAGACACTGAGTTAAAACTGCCGAGTTTTGAGACAAAAGAGGAGACGAATACTGAGGTTCTCAAGACAGTTAATCTCCAGAGTAGCTCACCTGTCCGCTATATTTGTAGTAATACCAAGACTATGGAGGCCGCGCAGCGAATCCGGCCGGAATCTGGTGGCACAGAAACTCCGAAAATCAATGTGGAAAAGGAGCGACGAATAGAAGAAAAAGAGGAATCAAAGAAACCGGCAAATATCGTTTATTCATCTGACCAAAACGAAACATTTAGTCCGGAAGACGAAAAGGTACCCGAGAACGCACTGCGAAAACTGTCAATAGGTGCACAAGAGAAGTTATTAGATCACAATGAACCGAAGAGCGATGCTGCACAGGGAACAGGACTGAAAGTGGATGCAGAGACACAAACTCCTTGTCCAGAAAACAATGCAACAAACTGCCTTGAGGGACACATCAGAATAAGGGCAAAAATGCGTGTAAGAAAAAGAAACTGCAATAGACAAAAAGGCGACGGAAGGCGAACGCACACGGATTCGACCGATGATAGAGGAAAACAGGGATTGCACATAAATTCAGCAACAACAAGAATGAAGGATACGAAGGGGGATGATCACCACCAAGAAGACAGACAATCGATATTCGAAGAGGAACCTGAGCAGGAAAGTGTGACTTCAAACGTCATACTAAATCAAGCGCAAGAGGGACCGCTCAGACAGGAAGTTCATGAAGTACTTTTTCAGAAAGCCTCGGCGACACTCTGGGGCGTGGAAAACGTGTCAAAGTATGCTAGAAAGCCGATTGAACGGACGGATCCAGTGGTAGTCGCCTCACGGTCAGCACTGGATGTGACGGAAGCCGAGCTCATGGATGACTTGGTAGGGCAGCTGCGCTGTTTGGAAATGGTGTCGCCTAACGCACCCGAATGGGATCAGTCAGATATGCAAGCAGAGAGTTCAACTGCGGGTTCCAACGGGTGGGAAACGCCAGCGGACTTTCGCGAAGCATTCAGTTCAGACATAGAGCGATGTCTGATGGGCTGTAAACCCATAGATTCTCCAGCCATTAGTGAGGTTCGTACAGAAGTCTCGACACAAACATTACCTACTATAGGTGCTCCAATGAATCAATCGGAATCGGAAGACAATGAACCAGAAACGTCTTCAGATTGCAAATGGGACGAGGTTACCCAACCGATATCTATGACTGGACGCGTAGGATCAGTGAGCTCATCGATCGCCCTACTCAGAATATCAAGGATTTCACAGTTTAAAAAGGATTACAGAGAAACTATGGGCTTCAGTGGTTGTCGCGAAGCCGTAAAATTAAAGTCTATTTCGGACTCGGAGCAGAAAGAAGCGAACGTTGATCTGCCAAAAACGACGGAACTGTTTGCAACAGAATTACTTCCTGCAGTAGAATTGGGTCAGTCAGACACGCACACAAAGAGTTCTTCGGTGAACTTGAGTGGGCGGGGAACACCTCAGAAAAGTCTCCGCGTCTACAATGAGCACCTGTCGGATGCATTCGCTACCAGTAAGGTTGATGCAACATCGTCGACGCGAATATTACCTTCTTTCAGCACACCGATACTGAATACCAATACAGCTATATCTGAAACAGAAACAAAAAGACTGACTTCATTTCTGGGTATCGAAAGAAAGGACTTTACTCAACGGATATCCACAACAAGAGGTGAAATAATATCAGCAACATCAACCACTTCACCTGTGTCACAGTCTAAACGAAGTAATGGAAAAAGTACTCGGGTCGTGGGCGCCCATCTGGCAACCGAACTGAGGTGTGTGATGGACTTAGAACATGTCGATTCAGGGATTGACCTACCAGAAACGATGGAATTTCCAGAAACCGAATTGTTTGCCGAACCAGAACCAGATCACTCGGAAGTATGTGCAGAAAATTCCACTGCAGTCTCAAGCCAATGGAGCCCACGAATTGACTGTCACAAAAGATTTGATCTCTACGCGGAGTCTGTAGCTGTGAAAGATAAACCAGTAGATACCATGACAACATTGCGCATGCCGCCTCCTATTAGCAGTCCTTTGCTCAGGACCACCTCAATTCCACTGGAACACGATGCCAGTAAACCAGCCACATCTGCAATCAGAGACAGGAAGGAAGTTACTGAACAGATGCTCATAAACAGAGGCGAAAGTTCAATGGAGCGATCGGTTGTGCTACTCAACGCATCACCCATACTTTGGTCTACGCGAGGCAACAAAGATATCAGTGGTTTTCACTTGGCAGTTGAATCGAAATCCATGTTGTACTTGGAACATGTCGAACCCGGGGTGGACCCACCAGAAGCAGTGAGGTTGTTGGAAACGGAGTTGCTCGCCGGGTCAGAGCGAGACGAATCAGACACGTACAACGAAAATTCATGGAGCAGTGATGAATTGGATATTGAAGAGGAATCTCCAACTATCTCACTCTCGGGATCGGATGATATTGCATGTTTCAGTAGTGTGAAACACGATGAAATGGCATCGCCGTCACAACCCAATGTAAAATCATCCAGGGCTTCTTCACAAATGGGTGACACTCATAAAAAGGCGCCCAGTTTCACGTCAATAGCTACTTCACCAAAGGACCCTGTAACGTTTTTGCCATGTTTACCACATTCGCTGAGGTCTTCGACCCGTGTAGAACAACAGATCCAGATGACAAACATGTGTGCTGCGGATTCAGTTCATTGGAACCGCATGGGCGCAAGAGCACAGTCATCTGTCTCATTAAGCGCAGCCTCCTCGATATTCAGTCCACCTTGGCACAAAAAATCCACTTTTTTCGTATCACCTGAGACTAACTCTAGCCATTTTCCGAGCAGCACATCGTGTTCTTGTCCTCGTTCTATTGTTAGAGCAACAAAACTGAGGGCCTATCCAACGGCGTTTTTGACATTAGTTGCGCCATGCCCAATCTATTATCAGATCCCCGTGGTGGTAGCTGTTCCTCGGTTTTTTATATATTCGTCCACTTCTCCCCAAGCACTTGCAGCAGATGCCCGGAGTGCAACGGAAATTGTCAGTGTTTCTCCCCACAGGAACGTCAATGAGCAATACGATGACACCTCTTGCTCTCCAGCAATCTATCTTGGTGTTTCTCCGTCAGATACCAGACCAAGAAGTAGTTCGTCATTACCATCATCGCTGGACAAAAGTTCTGTTCCTTCCTCTAAAACTTCAACGGTACCACAACTGGCTGGATTAGAAAAAAGCTCTAGCATGTACCGCCCGTACTCGCTTTCTGCGGAGACTTCGCCGGGTCTCAGTTACGGCCGGCCACTATTCCTCAGTTCAGCCGTTGGTAAGTCATCTGTTTCGAAGCGAACAAGCATGGATGACTTGCATGCCCGTTTAAGTAAAACTCCAAAACATTATTCCTCACGTGACCTGGTGGTTTCGCCCACCGCCACACCAATGCATGGTGTCCAGGTCCGGGCCAATCAGGATGCGAAAACTTTTTTGATTCGGCATTCAGTCAGAGTGTCTCAGAATACTCCGGTCCAAACTAATGAAGAGCGTGAAAACTCAGCGACATTTACTTTTTTGGATTCTGTGCCTCCCAGTTATTCTGCACCTTATTATTACGCATATGAATCATATTCGTCAACAACAGATGATGTACCTTCACTGAAGACTGACTTTGCTTCTACTGACGGACCTAGAGAGGGGCGTGTCTCTCCAGCGACCTTTGAACATGGTGTGGAGGAAAGTATGTCAACAGTTGTGTGCCAGTGGTCCAGAGATATGCCACACAGCATTCGTGCCTCGCTAACCTACACCCAGAGGGTTCACGATCTGGTCACAGTATTGCACCCAGAAGTGGACAGCCCTTTGCTTGAGCACCAGTTGTGTGAATCAGGGTCTACCCTTGAAACTTCTGCTACAGAGTCATTCTCAAATTTGCCTGAAAAGCTGGCATCAGACTTACAGAGATCAGTCAAAGATACTATAGTTGTCTCATCATATATATCCGAACAACCTGTTCAAATATCTGGATCTGTTGAGTACCATTGGCCTCTAAAAGAGACTGCGTTTTCGTCACGTGAGTATCAACATCTTGGTTCAACACGTCCATCTGTTTTCTCTTCTTTTCGTTTACCTCTCTTGCATCTTCCCACAATCAGTTCAAAATCTTGCACGCAGGATAACTTTCCTGACCAAGACTCTTGGACCTCGGAACCGTTGGCCACTCAACTCGGAGAAACTCCAATACGCCTTAACAGGTCTTCATTGGCTACCGGGCCACCATCAAATAGTCCACATGCAATGGAGTCGAAATCCACAGGTGTAAACTGGGACACCACTCAACTTGAAGGAACTCCAATACGCCTTAACAGGTCTTCATTGGCTACCGGGCCACCATCAAATAGTCCACATGCAACGGAGTCGAAATCCACAGGTGTAAACTGGGACACCACTCAACTTGAAGGAACTCCAATACGCCTTAACAGGTCTTCATTGGCTACCGGGCCACCATCAAATAGTCCACATGCAATGGAGTCGAAATCCACAGGTGTAAACTGGGACACCACTCAACTTGAAGGAACACCAATACGCCTTAACAGGTCTTCATTGGCTACCGGGCCACCATCAAATAGTCCGCATGCAATGGAGTCGAAATCCACTGGTGCAAGCTGGGACAGTCGTAGACAGTCAAGTTCTTCTCTGAAAGAGCTGCGGAAAGTTCAACTTTCTGAAGTTCGGGGACATGATTTGCCTTACAGAATATCGTCATCAGGAAGCCTTTCAACGAAACCTTCTGTTAGCGACTATTCCGAACATCGCGAAGGGTCTCACGAAAAGTTGGTTCACCCATTTGAGAAGGAGCTTCCTCTTTCTGGCGATAGAAGAAGTTCGTGTTCCGTTCGCAGACGCACAACACACGATTCGGATGTTCGAAAGGACCTACGGCGTTGTCAGTGCTGCAGGTTGCAATGTAAACGTTGCACAAGGAAACCAACTCATTGTGAGTGTGTTTTGAAAAGGTCATGTCACTGTCCTTCAAGAGACGTGTGCAGAAGACGAAGCTATCTCGGCTGTCTTACAGAATCCTGTCCACACACAAGGTCAAGGTGTATTCTGGGTGCATTCACGCCAAACTTCGGCTGTCTGTCTCTTGAGCGAACTCGATTAATCTCCGTTTCCAATTATACCAGAAACATAGGTTTTATCTGTTCAGCACCGTGCCTTGATCAAGACTTTGGATTTCATGCAGTGCAGACACGAGAAACAGAACCTGTCTATGTGCGTTGCCAAACAGTCAACAAGATTCTTTGTACACATGGTTGTGGGAGAACAAATATACCCCGGCACCACATGTGCTACTTTGGGAAATAACCAAATTTGGGTTGTGGGAAGAGAGCCACATGGCACAGTTGAGGTCGTATGTGAAAGAAAGGAGAGAAAGAAAAAATGGAGGAATCATGAGGTAGGCCCAGACGAGGTAGAAAGATTCACCTCACAATGATGCGTGTGTCGAATGGGAGAGGGATTACGCCTGCTAGGGGGATGGGTGGCATCATCTACCTGCTCGTTATTTCCAGATAGGACGATACTACTCGAAATAGGTCAGTAGCCTAAGCTTGTCGCGTATTTCATGCTCTCACCGGGAGAACGCCGGACGTCTGTTGATATCACTAGGCCTATTTCCCTTTAGTCAATCTAAGCCCGTCGAACCAGTACGGCTTTCAAAATGGTAGGTGTTCTAGAGTATTTGCATTTCCTTAAGTTATCCCAAACGGACAGTATCGTTTAGTGAATGTTGTGTCCAGTGAGAATGAGAATCTCCATACAGTCCGAAGATCATTGTATTCGTGAGTTCACATAGCCCCCCCCGATTTAATGTGTCATCATCATCGACAGCACGACATCAGTGTTCAACACCAAAGCTCCACTGCCGTACAACCATGATTTCTTCGAAAGCCTTATTGTAAAGAAAAGAGTAAAGGTGAACGGGGAAGGGACGAGGTGCTTATATCTCCAGACATTCACTCAGGCGATCTGGACAATAAGAATGCCACTGACATCAGTTGGTGTGGTTTTAATGACCTACCAAACAAATGTCCGGGATGAATTTGACCTCAAACGTTCCCGCAATCTGAATGTGAACCTACCTTTGGTGCTCACAACCCTGGCGACTACCCAACCTCTTTAAGTGTGAGATTTCATGAAGACGACTAAGTTATCACAGTTTATCGATTTTCTTGTTGTTTACCCATTCACAGTACTGGCCGACGCTGTTGTTATCTCGGTCAATCCTCTCGTGTGTGCCACAAGGCGACTTCGGTACTCTAGTTCTTTATTCGGCATAACAGACTCGGTATTGGTCACCTTTGGGAACATTCACAACGAGGAGATTGTTCAGCGGAACGTTTCGTGCTATTGGGTTAGTGTACGAGGTGTTCTGGTAGTTACTTGTAGGGAGATGGGGCCGGTTAGTGAGAAGAACACTCTCCCAAAATTCCATGGCAGGTAGACTACTGTTTCGTATTTTTTCAGAATGGACACATTTGTGATAAAAATCAATCGGATTAGAATTTAACTTTACTGATAAAAGCGCCTAACTTCACCCACATTTGGATTGTAGTTGCTCAGTAGTTATTATAGTTACCATGGTTACTCACTTTATATTAAGTATAAAAAGTGAGATGAACATGTTAGGTTTTTCGATGCGAATAAGTAGTGTGCACGGCTTCCTTAAGTCCAGTAACAACCACCACGATATGGTTGGCAAATCTTCAGTAGATATCTGTTTCCCACGTCGGGCGTGATCACAAATGTTTGTTTCATCTAATGTTGGTGCGAACGATCGAGTTCAGTTAGCACATGCGATGGGTGAGCGGTGTGCGGTATTTAGACATCACGTTGAACTAGACCAATGAGTATCTAGGGCGGATGGGCAAAATGACCTACAAACTAAGTAGCACACAAGTTTGGTGGAAGCTCGGAGGCTATTCCTAACTGATCGACTCAGAGAAGGACAGTAGTGGGCTGTCGAAGCTTATTTGGTAGTAAGTTACGTCAAGGCACAAAAAACGGCATCATAAAGTTGACAGAAACTCGGGGACTGCGCCTACCTGATGAGCCCCAAGAAGGGTGAAACCGGTCGTGGACTGTCGAAGAGTTTTCAGCAACCTTGTGAGTAGTTTCCTTTATGAAAACGGCATGCCGTTTTGCTGATACTTCGTCGCACCTGAACCTATTTATTGGTTTTTCCCACTCGTGATAGCACGTGATCATTTTCGTTCCAAATTCAGTAGCGAAACCAGATAATTAGGTCTCATTAAACAGTGAATTAATGTTTGCCTAGTTGGGGATGAAAATGGATGTTTTATTGCCCGAAATTGCTCACCAGTGCTGTCACTATGGGCCAAGTGAGACGGAACTCAACAACTGTGAGCCGTATGTGTTTTGTTCGAGTGCTGTTGGCGATGGATCCACACAGAAATGAATTGGGCGGGGGGAGGGGGTGGTCTATAGATTTCTGCCAAAGAAAACTAGTTTCTCGCAGTTCTAAGCCTGTGGCGATACTTGAAATGAGGGTGTGGTCAAGTGTAAACGAGATCGCGACTGCTCAGATTATCGTGCATTGATGATTGCTGCCTCTGGTCCATGTATAGACCTGCCACTAAATTTCTTTGGTTTAGCTATCCATTTCCGAGTCGATAACCATGTGATCAGATAGATATGCGTTTATTGTAAAATGTTCATGGATTTTAATACTGTGTCGTAGAAGGAGGTCTACAGCTTTCGAGACAGACCCACATAAAATCCAGCATCAACGGTTCTATCGTTATTAGAGGGTTATGAGAAGGTCTTACATATAGCTGATGTTGCAGGAAGCTCCGAAACACTTGCGTGGTTCACCTTGTGCAGGTAGACACAACCCTAATACACAAGATCTGTTAGTTTACGAGTACGAATCGTACTTAGCAGCAACAGTCCGAACAGCAGATAATCATGATCGTGATCTTATTCGCGTCCCCATAAGAGGCGAGGTGGTTCTGGTAGTCTCAACAACGGGTGGTGACAGGGTGTTTTGGTTTGTAGCTTTCTTCTGACTGAGGTTGGATTCTTAACCAAGAACTGCTTTAGCACAGTATTTCAAGTTTTATCGCAGTCGATGGCCTTGTTTTCGCGTAACTTGAAATGGCTTCATCGTTATATCATGCAATTTCCAACTGAGCCTCGAAAGAGTGGATAGCTTAGTATTAAGTGATTGCTCTGCTAAGGCCTGAGTAGAGCCGATTCGTTCTGGTCCGATCATTGCATGACATACTCATTCTTCCTAAACGAGGGATTCAGCCGGATTCAGTTGTATCGCCAAGTCGGTATGCAAATAAGTGCATTTTGGGAATTGTGTCCAATCAGGATTCAAGCAGAACATTAGGCTGACGGAAACTCGGGGACTGCGCCTACCTAATAAGTCTAAAGTGAAGGGCGAAATCTCCTGTGGGCTGTTGAAGAGGTTTCAGCAACCCTATGAGTAGTGTATTCCATCCAGGAATGTTTGACAATCAGGAACATAACAGATTTCGTATACAGAATCGCCTCTCTAGTGTGGCCTAAAAAACTTGTGTGAATAGAGTCGTAGTAAAGAGCGGAGAACAGCCTATGGACCTGCACACGATCATACTAAAAAGGGACAATTTAGAGGACTATAGTTAGATGGAGGGGCTGCTGTAACAAGAATCCATTTCCAGTGGAAATCGATCAAATAAGTACTGGTCGTGAGCGTACAAGTTTGATCAGCCTAGACAGCACAAAAGTTCTCACTTGTGGCTGCTCTTATCAGACATCTTGATGGCGGTTTCATCACAACGATTCTAAATCAGTTTGTCATCAAACTGTCCGATGAATGAGACGCATATTTTTCAATTGCTTTATAACTTCTTAATTTGTGTGATGTGGAAACTTGGCTCTCTCGAAACGACGGAAAAACGTCGCCATCACAGTACCGTATTTTCTAGAATCCCATCCGAAACTGCATAACCATCCAAATGATCACAAGAAAAAGCAAGACATCAACCAAAAGAATCGCTTTACACAACACGTAACACAAAAGACAAATACGCTTGCTTTTTATACATACAAAAACAGTCCGAATTGTCGTTATCGTTCGAATTCGAAATCAACCAACGCTGTTATTTTGGGGGGTGTATACGGCAAAGCTTTTGAACAACAACATATTAACACCACAAATTTAGCAGGTAACATGAATCTTGCAATCGTTTTTTTCCTCAGACGAAGTGATCTCATGCCAGTTTGAATGCTGACGACAAAGAATAGATGCATCACTATGTGCTCACTCTTGAAACAAGTGGGAACTGCGATTAGAGATAGAATTTAAGATGCAGAGAACGGACAATTCTCACAATATGATCAGAATTGGTGAATCGTTAGTTTAACCTTTGCAAAACAGGACAAGTAAATGGTATAACACAGACATGCGGGGTTGGAAGAATAAGAGAATCGATTTCGTTGGAAAAGGGGGTCTGAGAAGCTGAGTCCCAGATGTCTGCGGCCAGAGGTGATGAAGGATGGGGTTCAGAGGATGATATCATCTGTCTACCAAACGGAACATTTCGTTTTGGGATTCATATAGGAACCAGATGGACAGTTATAGACCCGAGCAAAGTCTTCAGAATTCATCAGGGTACCAATTACTCTGCAGAAGGGAAGAAGAGTGCGGAACAATGGTGCATGGAACATTCAGCATGAAATGCTTAGGTTCAGCTGAACTCAGCTGGTTATCTTAGAAGGCATATGTATTAGGTAGCTTCGGTAAAGATACCTCCACTTGTTTTCAAAATAAAGTGAATAGCACTTCTGCTCAGCACATGAACATCAACTACTGAGTCTTTTATTACCGTCCGATATTCATCTACGTTTCTTGGTTGTCTGTCTACGCCCTACTTGTGTTGATCAATTCTGGCGGGCAGTTCCTCAAGTGCTTGTTCTACACAAGCTTTTATGCAATCATTGCATCACCTTGTTTACACAGTCCTGAATTCTATCGTACCAATACTGAGCGCAGATGCTACTCTGATTTTGGTTGTATTTAGGGCCTTTTTAACAGCTCTAGGCGTAATACACTACTCATAAGGTTGCTGAAAATTCTTGGACACTCTGTGACTGGTTTTGCCCTTCTTGGGGCTCATCAGGTAGGCGCAGTCCACGAGTTTCCGTCTACCTTTCGTTCTGTTTGAGTCTAAATTGGACAAAATTAGCGAAATACACGCATTTGCTCATCAGTTTGGTTTTGACGGGCGACTCACCTGGAATCCAGCTGATTTCCTCGTTTATGATGTTTTTAAGCAACTGAATATGCTGCACCAGGCCGTTTCATGTTTCAGTTGGCACGATATTCGAGATGTCATCATAAAAGAGAGATTCAGCTGGGTTCCGGGTGAGTCTCTCCTCAAAACCATATCGGTATGCAAATGGGTGTATTTCGCTAGCCTCAGATTTCCTTTTTATGGATAACTACGTAATCCTTACCTGGTCTGACGAAGCTTCTGTGTCAGAGATGGGAAGTTGCTCAGTAGTAAAGTCACCGGCTTTCCGGAAATGAGTGTATTTCTCGAAAACAGTCCAATTTGGGTTCAAGTAGAACATATGGTTGATTGAAACTCGGGGACTGCGCCTACTTGCTGAGCCCCAAGGAGGGCGAAACCGGTCGTGAGCTGTCGAAGGGTTTTCAGCAACCGTGTGAGTAGTTTCCATTATAAAAAATCTGTTTAACAAACATTTCTGAAACGATGACTTCTCGGTCGGGTTCAAACTAGACCTGAGTGACTGATTTAAATTGCTTCAGTGGCAGCCGGCAACATTACGACTAAATAAAGCCTGTTACGGACATCAAGCAAGCGGTAAACCTACGTGAAAGTTTTTCCGATTCCATTAGAATCTTCGCGCAAAATAGAACGCATTGATACACACATACCTAAGCTTGATCTAGCAAATATAACCTTACCCTAATCGAATTTGGACAACTATACTGTAGATTTGTATATGTCCGGAAAAATCAGATCTGCGGATGGCGACTGTTCTGTCACTCAGTCAACTACCAGAAAAAGGAAGGATGCAGAAAGAAGCTAAGTTATAGGACAGCTGGTCTGGAAAATTATTGCGATGGAGAGCTATCGTCCATAAAGGACTGCGTGCATCTTCGACTTGACATGGAATGTTTTAGGCGAGGCAGTAGTGTAATTTCTCCGTGGTGCCCCAGATTACCACTGAATCAGTCATATGAACAACGTTGGAGGTACTACTCATAAGGTCGCTGAAAATGCGTCGGCAGCCCACGACCGGTTTCGTCCTTTATGGGGCTCATCAAGTAGGCGCAGTCCCCAAGTTTCCGTCAACCTTATGTCCTACGTGAAACCTAACTGCACGAAATTAGCGAATATACACTCATTTGCAAACTAATTTGGTTTTTCGAGAGACTCACCTGGAACCCAGCCGAATATCTCGTTTGTGATGTTTTCAGGGGACTGTGTCTACCTGATGAGCCCAAAAAAGGATGAAACCGGTCGTGGGCTGTCGACGGATTTTCAGCAACCTTATGTGTAGTACATTACAAAGATATACATGTATCGCGGAATCTCGAATATCGTAGCGACTGGAACATGAGGCGGCCTGGTGCAGCACATTCATTTGCCTGAAAACAGGTGAGTCTCTCGAAAAACCGAATCAGTTTGTAAATGAATGTATAGTCGCTAACGTTGGAGGTGTTTATTGCAGTGCAGGCATACATGAATGTGGCCGCCTTTGCCCACTGCATGATAACACAAAGAGTGCACTCTGGACACATCAGAATTGTCCTCATGACCGGTTCTTGGGTCACATGTTTTCTCAAATAGTTTGCATCAGCTACCTCAGTTCACACCTTGCGTTCTGTAATCTGGCTCTACAAAACAGACACAGGGAAAAATTCAACTGACCTGTATCGATCGACCGTGTGGACATCATATAAAACCGTGGTGAGAGTTGCGCGAGGTAACTGTTTGATGCACCAGATCTGAAGAGGAGGAGAGAAATGCAAGTCACGTGAATACTCAATGCATCAATAGAGCGCAGAGAGAAGAACAGCTGTTTGCAGTCGTTTAGCAGAATGATTGGCAAATTGCCTCGAGCGATAGATAAACTTCGGACGACATCGGTCAATTTTTTTGACCGTTTACGTGGCAATTCAGATAACTTATCAATGTAGTTCTCTAATTGTGACCTTACTGTGTATTTGGAAACACTAATGTTGAAGTAGGTGAGGAAAATATAGCTGAAAAGGGATAAACTCTGGTTTGAAATTTGATGGAGGCCAATTCTCACTACTCAGCTCAAAACAGTGCACGATTTGGCTATTCCACATTCGGTTCTTTTTCACAAAATATTCGTATTCGGCTATGAACTATGGATTTACGTAAGTGTGTGGAGTAAAACGACGAACTTGTTGGGCTATCCTAGAGGAAGATAAAAGAAAACTGGCTTGGGCGTTTCGACTGCTTCATCTACGGTGGAAGAAAGCTAGAATATGTATCTGTTTACTGTGGCTTGGTTTTCCGGTGTTGTAAAGTTTGAGCTTATAATGAATGCCCACAGTGCACGCAGACGCAAGTGGAGCATACGCAACTTACTAAAGTCAGAAGTCTGGATTTCCTCCCTGATATCATATAATTAGGGAAACGTAACCCATAATTATTAAGGATTAATAAGCGGATTGTTTAAAACCTATCCTATTTTTTTGGCGAATATACACTCATTTGCAAACTAATTCGGTTTTTCCAGAGACTCACCTGGAACCCAGCTGAATCTCTCGTTTGTGCTGTTCTCAGGCGACTGAATGTGCTACACCACTTCCTGTTTTGTTTCAGTCGCTACGATATTCGAGATATCGGGATACATGTCTATCTTTGTAATGTACTACTCATAAGGTTGCTGACGGATTTTCAGCAACCCTATGAGTAGTACATTAAAAAGATATTCTGTTTTTACCTTGAATGACAATTGTTGGTCCATATTTTGGTCCTGGTGGTACTTTCAGGGCTGCGAAGTAACTTCACTGTTCACTGTTTTGTTGTTGAACACAGCCTTAGTAAAAAGGGAGCAGTTCTTCTCTGCTTTGCGCTCTTTCATCGAGGCTGATTCACAACTGCTACCTATAGCATTTCTATGAAGTTAATGCTTCTCCAGAGTTTTCGTGGCAAGATCTGTAGCTGCATGAGTAGTTTACAAAGTGGTAAAGACTACCGAATTGTTCAGTAGTGTGGGCTTGGCGCGTCCCATTACTCCGTGGTTGTTGGATCACCTCTATGTCTCTCAGCTGTAACACCCTTCCGGTGCCTAGCTGCCATGCCACACGAAGGAAGCACAAGGGCTGGGATACTGCCAGGTTGCCCAAGCCTAGACAGGGGAAGTCGAGAGGCAGATGCCAGGTTCGAACCACGAACCTTTCGGTCAGTAAGTTCGCGCTCTAACCACTTGGGTCATGTCGCCCCACCCCTATATATAACATATAAAAAAAGTATACTGAGTCCAAAAATCTTCATTCCATAGTCGCATTTCGCCGAGTTGTTAAGCATAATGAACTGGTTTAAAACGGAAGCATTCTTAACCATGTTGCAGTTTATTTAATGTTTCGCTCCTATGCCCACCGTTTCTGATGCATATACCTGTTTATCCATCGGTTTGTGTAATGGATGGCACAGACAGGTCGAAATGACTCAGTGGTTAAGGCGTGAAATTGATGAACGCATGCTGCGTGGTTCGAACCCAACCTCAGCACCTTGACTGTCCCTCTCTAGGTTTCTGCAACATGACGGTATGTCAAGGCCGGAGTTCCCTCGAGTGGCATGGTAACTATACCAACATCATTTTTATTACTATTTTTAGCCTGTCCATGAGGTCAAAGCCAACGGCAAGATGCTAGAATCCTGCGCAAACTGCCATGAAACCAAGCCAGCGTGTTCGTAATGGAGTCACGTGCTGTGTCCTTTTTGGTCACAGGATTGGACAAAGGCAGCGCCATAGTTTGTACACGCGTCTGATACGACTCGAGAGTAGATATGGTCGAAAATAGCACAGCAACTAATCAACTGGACTGATAGGGATAAAACCTAGAAATTGAGGACTGGAAATCGTTGAAGGAGAGTCGTTTGCAAGCAGACTAATACCCTATCCACAACAGGACTCGACTAAAAGGATAAACGTAGCAAACGATGCACACGGGCAGTTCAGAGTTCAGAATTCATCAGAGTTGCAGGAGCGTCCGAGAATCATGGCAACACAACGACGAAAATTCGCACATACTGATTTGTGAGACAAGGCAATGGATTTTGAATGGGATAAAGGGGGGAGTAATTAGTCAACATGTGTGTGTTCAAAAAAACCGGCAGTGAATGAAGTGTTACTGGGGCAACTGGCTTGGGAACAGACTGACTTCAGATGTGAATCTTGCCTTCCGAAGGGGATTTAGGTTGATTGATCCATCGGCCAAAACTACTCAAAAACATTGGTTTAAATACTAAATAAGACGTTCCACATCTGATGTAAAGCTCTTCTAGCAGAAACACTTTTGCTGGCAAGGATCTTTCCAATGCGATCCTTAAAGTCGAACGGGGACATTCCGAACTTGCCAATCTACCCTCTATGGTAATTTTCTCCGTTGTCGGCTCCGTTGCGCTCATAGTCTGTCATCTTAAACCGTCCGATATCACTATCAGGATCACGATACGAATGTTACGTTAATGTCCTTTTTCATGTTTGGCTTGGTTTGATCGATAGTTTAGCCGATCTAACTACCGCATTGACTTAGGGACAGTACACAATCATTGATTTCTCGGCGATTGCAATTAAAAGGCTTGTTGACAGACAAACGACAGTCCTTTCACTGGTTAGTGAACATTGTACTATCTGGTACGCGAAAATTAAAAGTAATATTGATCAGAGTCATTTTACATAGTTCTTACACAATCGACTAAATGGGTGCTTGTTATTATGGCTTTCTAGGTAGCGTAAACGGAGTACACCTCTCAAAGCATCTTAGGGGACAGGAATAGGCAACTGACTGATTTTCAGGCACATTGCGTTCATGTTCCAGTTTGTCTCAGACTAATTATGCAAGGTTACTGAATACTGTAAGAATCAAACGGCGTCAAAACCTGTTGAAATTTCTTAGACAACTAAACACTTAGTACTCAGACACAAGGGTGTCGAGTCCACTCGCTTATCGCATTCATAAAATCCCAGCCGTTCCATGTTTTCGCCCAGTTGTTCTGCCTCCTTTTGACGTCTGATTATCCTGTTAGTCTGTCTGCTCCTATTTGAACTGGGAGCCGATCGATAGCAGATCCAAGACTGACAATAATTGAAAAGACTATCTATCTAGAATTATGATCACTCTTGCTGACCTAATCCTGATCCGACCTTTAGGTGAGTGAACACTGCTAATCGGTATTTGCACTGAATTTATTTACTCGAAGATATCGTTACTAACTGGACACAGGGGAAAACAAGCAATCTTTTTGAACGGATATCAAAGTCGGCGTGATTTATTGACTACCATCTACTTCATTTTGTGGTCCATTCTATTTATCGCATCCCTAACAAAAAGATTGGGATGACAGCTGCATAGGGGAATTTCGATTCCCATCCGACTCCTTTATGTAAGGACAGGAAAGATCCCCCAGAAAAGACCCTGAAGGTTGCTAGAACCACTGAAGCAATGGTTGGATTGGAATCACAGTACTATGGGAGATGTGCCCTAAAAACGCGTGCAGCGAATACAGCAGACTACATCGCGAGAAGAAACTTACAGTTACGTAGTATAGTCGAATATTCGGGAGACTAAAAGCTGCAGAATCAGTGTTCACACTAGGGAAAGCCCGAACAGTTACGGACAGATACGGTCTGAACAAGTCATCCACAGTTGGTGCAAACCATTCTAAATCCTCGTTCCAGCATGGTAGACATAGCTGAATTCATCACCAGAAGCAGTAGGACCAAACCACTGTCTTCGTAAATGTGTTTATCGATCGGCTTCCGATTTCCGGCATAACACATTTCGTTCACTGGCAGATGACGAGGTGTGCTGAAGTTGCTTCAACGCAATCTCCCTCTGCGGTTACCCTGAAGGGATAGCAGTTGTTTCTTCGGCTCTTTGGACCACGGTGTACATGTATGGGGTAAAGTTATAGATCAGTCTGTGGTTTTGGGTTCAAATGGAACTTAAGTGAAATGAGTTGCCTCTTTCTGTTGCGTCAGGATGGAGAAGCTTCCCAGCTGTATCACTGCACCACTCGACGGAATACAAACATATTGCCAATTGAGGTTAACTGATTTAACTGGCTGTAGTACTTTTCTCCCCAGTAAATGTTGTCTGAAGACAGCAGACAGGATTAATGACCGGTGAAACCGTACTGCATGAGTTTTTTCTGCCAAAATGATGAAAGTTTTGTTTTGTCCAACTTGTTGAAATAGCTTTAGTGATTACTTCTGTCATAACCAACCTGTTTTATCAAGGTCATTAAACTCGTCTGGTCAAAGTAGAATAAGACTCAAGAACAGGACCATTATACCCATAGAGGAAACTACTCACAAGGTTGCTGAAAACTCTTCGACAGCCCACGACCGGTTTCGCCCTTCTTGGAACTGATCAGGTAGGCGCAGTCTCCGAGTTTCGTCAACCTGATGATCTACTTGAACCCATATTGGACTGTTTTCGAAAGAATGAACTCATTTGCAAATCAATTTGTTTTCACAAAAGACTCAACTGAATCCCTCGTTTATGATGTTATACAACTGAATGTGCTGCACACAGGCCGCCTCATGTTTCAGTTGGTACGATATTCGAGACATCGCAGTATATTTTTATAAAGGAAACTACTCACAAGGTTGCTCAAAACTCTTCGACAGCCCATGACCGGTTTCGCCCATCAGTTGGAGGACATCATAAACGAGAGATTCAATTGAGGCTCCCGTGAAAACCAAACTGATTTGCAAATGAGTGTAT
>NW_008751741.1:1385325-1386432 GCF_000715545.1 Opisthorchis viverrini
TCTCGAATATCGTGCCAACTGAAACATGAGTTGGCCTGTTTGCAGCACATTCAGTTGTAGAACGTCATAAACGAGAGATTCAGTTAAGTTTCTCATGAAAGCCAAATCGATTTTCAAACGAGTGCATTTTTCGAGGATCATTATTCATTCAGATGCATCATCAGATGGTAAGGAAAACAGAAGCATTTATCAAATCTCCAAATCTCCAAATCTCCCCTCATTTCAACCATATCATGTCCGCGATGAATACGGCAGTGTGTACAGCTTACGCTGAACTACTGTCGAAATCAAGTACAGTCCAATCGTGAAGAGCCGGCTAATGTGATGAGGTAGTCCAATATCTGTACCCATGGTGGTGACTCTAAGTTGACGACAAAACATTTGCACTGTGGCGTTTTCCTCGTCCAAGTAAACCTGACATTTTGGAAACTAAGGGAATCCTCCACCTTCGTTCTAAGAGGTAATGTTGTCGAATAAATATTCCAGTGAGAATAGTTTTGTTACAACAGGCGATTCCTTTACGAAGTGTTCTCCCTAGAGAGAATTATTCGTAAGATTGGGTAGAGATAAGAAAGACTAGCTTCGTTTGGGGAAAGTACTTCTGAGAAGTGCTTCGTTTCTTAAGAGTTTCTGATAGAAAGCATTTAATTTTTCACGGTCAGGAGCTTCACATTTATTTCCAGATAGGCTTCATGATCCATGGAGGGAGGGAGTTAGATTTTCAAATAGGTATGAAGCACATTCAACTTTGGGGAAGCAAGTTCTTCCACTGTCAGTACGCGATGCACCACGGTGCATAAAAAGTGACCACCAATGCAAATCATTTAATTTTTCACGGTCAGGAGCTTCACATTTATTTCCAGATAGGCTTCATGATCCATGGAGGGAGGGAGT
The DNA here is from genome assembly GCF_000715545.1 of Opisthorchis viverrini. Lineage (NCBI taxonomy): Eukaryota > Metazoa > Platyhelminthes > Trematoda > Opisthorchiida > Opisthorchiidae > Opisthorchis > Opisthorchis viverrini. The sequence continues at coordinate 1,386,220 of NW_008751741.1, forward strand.
TAGATTTTCAAATAGGTATGAAGCACATTCAACTTTGGGGAAGCAAGTTCTTCCACTGTCAGTACGCGATGCACCACGGTGCATAAAAAGTGACCACCATTGCGGTGAAAAGGGATAATTTATCTTTTTTGTCATTTGGACTCTTCGGAAGAGCGTATCCTACGCCAAGTCACGGTAAACTTGGAACTTTATTGAGGACTACTCGGGGGGGGG
>NW_008751741.1:1386558-1470812 GCF_000715545.1 Opisthorchis viverrini
TCAGTTTAATCTTGGATTTATTTAGACGCTTGCGCTGGGGGGGGGGTGCCTCCTGGAGAGTCACGGATACTGTCCAATTACCAATTTCAAGCGACACTGCATTACGCCACAAGGCTATTAAATCTCCGACATAAGACAGTCGCTCTAATTCGACCGTGCTTGTTCGTTTTTTCTGAGGTGGTCATTGAAAAAGAACATTGTTTTTATCCTATCGGTTTATCATGACAATAATCCGGTATGTCCAGACTTCTTTGTCTGTTAGCCACCACAATAAACTGCCTCCACATAAATAAGGTTTTGTTTGCTGGTCGGATTGTCATGACAACCAGACGACGCTTGTTATTTGTAAGGGCGGTGATGCCGGATAGAATCTTCTTTGATACACCTTGTTTTCAGGTTTTGTTTTGTTCTTCCAAGCTAGTGATTTAAAATGATATTCATATTTCTATCTGGAACGACAATAGCTTTTGGCTTTGGCAAAGAGACCAAGCCACAGATTAGAACAAATGCTCAGTTGCCTGGGAACATTACAAACGAGAGATTCAGCTGGGTTCCAGGTGTGTCTCTCGAAAAACCAAATTAGTTTGCAAATGAATGTATATTCGCTATTTTCGTACAATTTGGTTCCAAGTAGAACATAAGGTTGACGGAAATCCGGGGACTGCGCCTACTTGATGGGCCCTAAAAAGGGCGAAACCGGTTGTGGGATGTCGACGGATTTTCAGCAACCTTATGAGTAGTACATTACAAAGATATACATGTTTGGAAGGCTGTTCGAAAAGGATGGCGGCTGTGTTTCGAAGACGGAGAGTTGCATTGTATGGATGTTCCGGACAGTGGCTGGTGGGAGCTTCGGTCATGTTCACCATCACCCTGGGATGTAAGGCCATGATTGAATGAGGACATGGGTTGATGGATCACCTGCCCCATTTAGCTTAATTTGTGTGTTGACCCCACAAACTGTGCAAAGTTATTTCGACTCTGCGTTGCAGGTGAATTGTATCAACTGGAAACTGACGTTTTTTATATACATTTTTCGCTCTTACAGAGTACTTACTGATTTATCGAATAAGTTGAGGTCACTTGAATGTTAAACTACTAAGCACACAGCGGGAAGAATAAGGTTCTATCAGTCACATTACTTGATTTGTGTGCCAAAAAAAAAACCCGCTATAAGTATTTTTGGCGTCCAAACATGCGGCGGAATCTTAACATCTTCCGAGACCCGTTCGAGGAAAGGCTATTTCCCAAGGGCATCCACAACAGTGCACGATCTATTGTTAGTTCACACCCTAGGGATGGTGTACTTTGAGAGGGGCCTTTTATGAGGATTGTTGTACTCTTTGTATTACACTATAATCAGACATAGCTTGATACATGACGATGGTTGCGAATGTTTCTAAGTAGATAATTGCGACAAACTCGCATCTTGTTCTTCTTGAAATATGGTTACTGATTGGGTTGATGAGAATCCTTTGTGTTTCGTCCTTGTTGAGGCCCGTGTACAATACACTCAGTTGAAGAATAGCATAAACGAGAGAGTCACATGACTCTCTTGTTAACAGCGCCTTAATTTGCAAATGTATGTATTTAGCCACCGGCGCACAACTTGCTACTTAAGCAGTTGGCGGGATCACGACCATCTGATGATGATAAAGAAGAGCGAGATCGGTAGTGTGCTGTCGGAGAGTGTTTGTCAACCTTATAAGTACTGCCTTCTTAAGAAAACTGCTTTGGTGTTGTTAGACTGAAACATGAAGAGCATCTTGTTCCGTTTTGAGCACAAGCAGAAGTTACGCAACAGATATGCGGATTGTGCACATTCTCTGACAGGAGAGGTTGTGCCTACTGACAGAGAGAGAGACTGGGGTAGAAACCGGCAAAAGGTGTATGAGGTACCACTTGCATTTTTATGGGATTTCACGGTATTAGAGAGGTGGCAACACTGAATCTGGATGCACCTGACAAACACTTATTGGACTTATCACACGAATTTAAAGATGTATCACGGGGTTCACGTGCTTAGCACACATTCAAACACCAGGGAGCGACTAATGATGAAGCCGTGTCCCGAAACAACGCATCTCAGCTTGCTCAGACTTAAATCAAGCGAGTGAATTTCGACCGTATTGTAACAGTCTCGCGGATGAGGACAGACATGGAAGTCAGTCATCAACCAGCTAACCATGCAGTGCGCCCAAAGATTGATCGACAAAATTCCGGTTGGCACAGTGTCCGGATCGGCTTCCTGAACAAGGTAAACGGGAGTGCCCGAGTGTTTTCCGCAAAACGGAGAGGTGCCTTCTTTCTGCACTTCTTACCTATTGAGAAGCGGTTATAAAAATTTAACCTCGGTTTATTTTAGATTAGTTTAAGGCCGAATTTGAATTTCCTGATTTTATCGGAGAATCGGAAAGTTTTCAGACAAAGACATGGTTCCAGTAGACCTTCAAGAAATAAGTCAAAAGGAGAATTTACTGATCAGATATGTGTTCAAATCACTGTGGGAAAATGAAACCCGCTTCTATGTGTGTTTTACTGATGTACACTTTTGAGTGTTCAGAATAGGTCACGGTTTGTTTAGGCGATTTAGTGGTTACCTTATGTCCGTCACCTGTAGACGATAAGACAATGAGCTCAAATTCAAGTCTGTCTGATTGCAAATATCAACTACCAGTTAGATTTTCACTATCTGTCACACGAAAAATCTAAAGGTGATCTGTGTCTCACCTGGGCAAATGCGAGGAAAAATAATTGGTCCGATGTGAAATCCAGAGCAGGTAGCACAGTTCCATCCGAGTATTTGGACTCCAGCTTTTTGAACGCCTAAAATAAATAATAAAATATTAGTAAATAAATAATACACTCAGTGAAGAAGTGAACAGGATTAGACGGAGACTCAACAAACAGATGAGGGCGTATACATTTTCTGTGCATGCATGACGTGTGTATGCAAACTTTCAAGGTCATGGCATATTTTCCCAACCCGAAATATAAGTAACCACGAAAGCGTGTTGCCGTTCAGTGTCGGATGAAAATTTCACTCTTAGTTCTTGAGGAAAAAGACAACTCCCACCAAGGATCCTCGAGAGTATCTACCGGGAGATCATGACTAATCAGATAAAACTTTATATCTACTGACGAGTGACCAGGCCATTGTTCGAATTAGTCAAGAGTCACACCCAAAAACCAAACTAATTTACCAGCAGATGTAGATTTCTGGTTGAAGAATGAAACAGCCCCCGGGTAAGATGAAACGGAATATGCTAATAATCAAACTGTCAAAAATAGTAACTTCAGTTTGTGCTCATACTAGTACTAAATGCGCATTGGGATGAATAATCCTCTTCCTGATATCTTCACCATCAAGCTAGGATTGGGGATGCGAACCGGCTTATTAAATATCGTACACTTAGGAACATAAGTTATGGGTCTGTGAGGCAGGCCAAAGTAATGGGTGTGCATTATATAGCCAATTCATTTTTTGGGTAGCTTGAATTTGTTGAGCCTGATAAAACAGAGCTACTCGATAATTTTCACCAGGGAAACTAGTTTTGAAAATCGCAATAGAATCATTGAAGGTGTCCGCTTACTACTAACCTATTTCTGTGAGCATAAATTGGACCCCCCCCTAGAAACTCACAATTCCGAGTTGACTTTGCGCAGTGAAATTCTAAACGATGTGTTGGGGGGTCAGGTCTATGTCCAATGGACAGAGTGTGTTTGGTAAATCGATGAGGTAGGATTTCAGGTCACCAAATAACGAGGGTAGTGTTCAGAGACACGTTCAAATATGATCCTGTCTGTTCTATCAATGTATGTTTCACCGCAACTGCATGCAAACTGAAGCAGAGAGATCGGGTACAATACGCCATTGGAGATTGACTTCTCTCGTTGATGAGAGCAGGATTAGTAAAGGCTGGGTAACATGTAATTTGTGCCGTACTGTTGTGGTTAGTTGATAAAAGCTCCTTTTTTTACTGAGCACTCAGGCTTCCGCATTACGTCGTAACTTGTCGTGTAAGTTGGTAACTTCCTCTATATTGCTGTTAGAGATCAGCTTCTTTTTAAGAACTCTTCTTTCTGAAAAGAGTCAGGAGTACGAATAAGCCAGGCGCGGGCTCTCTTTGTAGGTTAAAGCGGTAGAACTAGAGCATTTTAGATATTGCCTACTCCAAGGGAGCTTGCAGTACACTGACAGCTTAAAAGTGCTATTTGGGCTTCCGGTACCATTTGACATGCACGAATAACTCACCCGATACGCAGCTTTGATGCCTCCGTTGTCTGCAATATTCTCACCTAGCGTCATTTTCCCGTTCAGCTGTAATTAATAGAGGGGGGAGGTGTTGCATGAAAGGCGAGTAAGTTTATGGGTGATTGAAGGTTATAGGCCAAAAAAACGGAAGTTTAAACCTATTGACATATCGTACGATAATCCCCAGGGGTCTGTTTACAAAGTTGTGGACGCATACAGTAGTCATTTAGGGGGGTCGATCCTGTAGAAAAATTGCGTCTAGTCTCTTTTGGGGAAAGTCGTTTCCCATGAGGACCCCATACAATTTCGGGACTGGTGAGATTCAATATTGCGAGATTTCCGGGCCTACTTCCGAGGAAATCCATTCTAAAGATGACTTATTTGCTTATGAAGTAAAAAATCAGATTTGTTACAAGATTAGAATAGTGCCTTAGTGGTAGGATCATCTTTGAAAATGTCCCAAGTGCCAGCTAGACGCTCTCATAAACTGGGTCTACTACAGGGTTTGTCGTATGAATTCACAGTTAAACTTGTCAGAAGACGTTGCTGCGTAGTAAACTGAGAAGAGTGGTGAGAAAATAATAGCATGAGTCCTAAACTGGACTGTCCGACGCTTACGCTTGTGTTGAGGATTGAGTAATTGCTGTACTGATCAATCATGCACTGCGAATTTCTTTTGAAAGCCTCACGGGTCTTGTTGCTCCACCATTGGCGGTAGTTTCCTTTCGCATCTCTTTTTGCACCTGTGTAAGGAAATGAAAACGGTTGTAAGATGTTGTACAAGTTGGTTGCACGTGACTAATCCCAAAGCCTTTATCTTGAGATAAAGGATGGTCGTCCCCAACTGAACAATATCACACCGGAAACGGAACACATTTGGGCAAAAATGAGTCCCTCAAAATGTGATTGCTTTACTTCGTTACTCAAATGTAAGGAAAAGTACACGCAGAGAGAGAGAGAGAGAGAGTTTCTTTGAGTGGACTGTCACATACAGAGTATGTGCCAATTTTTTTTGAGAAGTACCAATGCAAATGAGAAACTACTTCCGGAATAGTTAAGCCTATGTCCGGCAGAAGTGTGTTCCCTGCAAAATGGATCGGTGTCTTTGTGCACAAACAATGACTCTCAGGATGCTGAGGCTTGATTATTATTCAGTCTTGTTTTCTGACGTGGCTCTGCAAAAAAACTAGTGTTTTTTTTGGAAATCTGGTGCGGGTAAGCAAAACAGCTACAGATGTCAGTGTAAGCCAGCTGATAAGTATGCTTCTTAAAAAAAACGGGAGTTACGCGAACCAAATGCTTTCACAGGATCTATTCTTTTTGGTTAAACAGTTGGACAGTGGTGTTCGTACAATGCCACCCAGGAAGTAGCCTTCAGCGGTCCAATCCATTAGGAAACTTATCGTCAGTCATATCTTCTGAAACAAAAAAGTTACTTGGAAAGACGTTATTTGCTTTTAACAACCATTAATCTTGTCAGAACAATCGAGATTTTGTCCTGTAATTGAAGCCAATCTATGCTGAAAAGCCGAAAAGCACAGTACAGCTGCTTCGTAGCAACAGCTCGCATCTCATGAAAGTCTAGCAGGGAATCTCAAACCCGCGACCTTCCGCGTGGAACATTTGAGCAGTGTGTGATTAACTCAAGCGAAAACAGGATATTCTTCATTCAAGTCATCACTTGTCGGCTGGTTATGTGAGTGATGACCTGTCATATGGAAGGTACAGTCAAACCACTGTTGAGCCGTCAGATTGCATTCATCATTCCCCAGGGAAGGGGAGCATGTTCCACCGAATCATTGGCATGAAGTTTCGTAGAAAAGATGCAGATGGATTCCAAAACGCTTGACCTTCTTGGGACCTACCATAGAATGTGTCCACTAAGGTTTCGTTCAGACGTGAACCAAAAAGCAGGAAGTATCTAGCAGATTGTTTACCGTTAGTTCTGTAGGGCTCTTATGAAGGGAGCGATGGTAGATTGGAATGTTTACTGCAGAAATGTGGATCGCAGAGTGAGTGAATTCCTTTGAAACTGGCAAAATAAGTCAGTAAACTAAAAAGCGCAAACCTTGGGGTAGAATGAGGAAAACGGCGAAATCGAACAGGACATGTTATTAGGACAATGATGATATGGAGAACCAAAAGTGCAGCAGAGTACTCAGAAGAGATTCAAGGTTAGGACAGCCATCGGGTTGGAACGGCTACGACTTGTGTGAGGAAAGTACCAAAAGAAAGGTATTCGGCTTGATGGTCTGAAGGGATTGTGTGGAAAGGAAACTGGAGCCACAGTTTAGTGTGGGTGTCTTGATCACTTAGAATGCGAAATTCTACTGCAGAATCGGCTTAGAGTAATTGTTTGCGGTTGAGTTCCGGCGAAGAACGAAGAGAGGATGTACCATAGACAGATAAGAAATAGAATGATGACAAAGGAAACTACTCACAAGGTTGCTGAAAACTCTTCGACAGTCCACGACCGTTTTCGCTCTTCTTGGGGCTCATCAGGTAGACGCAGCCCCCGAGTTTCCGTCAACCCTATGTTCTACTTGAACCCAAATTGGACCATTTTGCAAACCAATCAAGAAGGACAAAACCGGTCGTGGGCCGTCGAAGAGTTTTCAGCAACCTCGTGAGTAGTTTCCTTTTTAAAAATATACTGTAATATCTCGAATATCGTGCCAACTGAATCATCAGGCGGCCTGTGTGCAGCACATTTAGTTGTAGAATATCATAAACGAGAGATTCAGTTGAGCCTCTCGCGAAAGTGAAATTGATTTGCAAGCGAGTGTATTTTTTGAGAATGATCACAATTCCATACATATAGTGCCAGTTGGTGAGGAATAGCCAATAAAGTGTTCTATCCGGTATGAACTGCCTACTAAAGAATGGGACTAGGTGATTCACCAAGAATCTCATGTTCGAAAGACAACTGAGTCGGGCATCATTATAACGCCGTAGAAACAGTCGGAAAACAGTCGTCATGTTGATATGTCTAAGGGAGCTGATGCACCAAATTTCGTGTTCTACTCTCAGACTAAAGCGCTCCGGTCCAGTTTTCGTCCCCACGTTTTTGTGCTCTGCTTTCGGATAAGAGTCGTTCTCATTCTGACAGACAACTGATTTTCTGATGAGTTCTGCTGTCTGAGTGATAAACGGCGACCAAGGTCCGCAACACAATCTAGGACGTTACGGTCATTGAGAATGCAAAATTTTGGGGCAAGTACACAGAAACGTGGATTTTATTGGGGACCGAATTGGCAGTTCGATTTTGGATTGCTTCACAGATGGAATCATTAGGGAGAGAGGGTCACGAACCGGCTAGTTCCCTAAACCAAGCTTGACTACTTGTGTGTGTGCTCTTATACTTCGCTTTATGAATTTGCTTCCACCATCTCCTTCTGCAGCAGGATGTTTGACATTTCTTTTATAGGAGAAGAGCGTTGGGCCAACCAGCGCGACAGATAAGAGGGATGTCATTGTCTCGTTGCTAGTGCAGCGGTGATACTACTGATGGGAGGGCATGCGAGTAGTATGTTTTCTCGTAAACCCTCTTTGCGCCTTTTGTTACGGAATTAGTGGAGTTACTTTGTAGCGTTTGTTTGGAAAGTTTGGAAAGTTCAGGAACACGCGTTTGAGGAGAAGATGAACATTCAGATTTTGTAAACAAGATGCACATGAGAGTTTTGCTTCCCTGTCCAATAGTACGTAACTCTTCAGTTGGCATTCCCTAATAAATAACTCCACAGCGAAGCATTCTTCCGTTCACTAGTATAGCTGATGGATACTATTCCACGGTTACGTGATCCAACCATTTGGGCCTCAGGTTCAAACCTATTCTCCTTTTTTTGGGTGTTCGACCAAGGACAAGCAAACCTACCTATTTAGAATAGACTTTGGAAATTTCGTGGCTACTTAGTGCTGGAAAGATATGCTGACAACCAAGCAAGCCCTACTCGTTTGGGTCGAAAAACAGCTCATGAACATCATAAACGAGAGATTCAGCTGAGTTCCAGGCGAGTCGCCCGCAAATGAGAGTATTTCGCTTACTGTCAAGAAGGTTTGAACTCTGTGAACATTTCTTTTGATTAGTTTTAACTACTGGCGAGACTTGCGGAGTTCACATTCAAGTCAATTTGGTTTGAACAGTTTAACAGGGTTCAAACTTCCATGGCGTTTCCAGACTGGGAAGTTCCGACAGCGGAATCGATCGAGTAGACCAGGACGGTTGCTGGGTCGTCGCCACTGGACGTATATGAGACCATTCGTTTGTTCAGACCTGATAATTCAACGGCTTCCATCTTACGGTGGTGGGGTAGTGGTAACCACGCTTCTCGCTTGTCAGCCGACAGATCCAAAGAGGGCACTGCTGATGAGCAAAAATCAAGTTCAGCACTTTCCCGTCTACGGCATGGACTCAGATTAACTGTGCCAGGACAGGAAATGGACTGTTCTGTGACTTCCACCAATCCGGTAACTACCCGTACCAAACAATCAAAAATATAAACGATGAGCTTATAAAAGTGTTTCATTCTGAAGACCGACGATTGTCTGGTTGCTCAAACATAGCTTTTGCACATTCTGTGTCGCTGGAGCAAAGCTGAAAGCAGATGATCACATTTAAACCATTATTTCAAAAGAAGGCCAGCAGACTAGAGCATAGTCGATGGGTCTTGAGCCCTCAGAAAGGTTAGGAGAACTCATGAGAAAACGGTTGCTCCATGATAAGGTTGAATGGTGTTTTCACTATGTTAAACAAAATCCGCCATCAAACTGGTGACCAAGTGGTAAGAACTGTGGCAACACAAGTGGTCCATGAAGATGTTATCATGTCCCACAGAAACACGAGAATCATGTTCTTTCGGACAATTAACTCACCCTGATGGTCAAACGCGTGCGTGATCTCGTGGCCAACGACCATACCGATCCCACCAAAGTTCAGAGACAATGGGTGTGCGTGATCGTAGACTGGTGGCTGTAGAATTCCCGCCGGAAAATAAATGTGGTTCGCATTGTCTTTGTAAAACGCGTTCACAACATGTGGTTGGAGGTCCCATCTATGAACAGAAGAAGAACCACATTTTACCATCATGACCAATTTGCCAAGCGCGTGAAGTTTAACAAATTTTTGGGATTTATGGCTTTTGTATCATGTAAAGCCACTTCCATGAGCGGGTCGCAAAATCGTCCTCTACAGTCATGACTTGAATGGAGGAACTTCATCTCCAGGACTGGACAAATTGCAACTTTCTCCACGGTACCTTATCTTCTGTAAAGTTAGACGTTTGACATTCGTCGGCCTGTTTTGTACTGTATCTAAAGCCACAAAACCCGTATTGTGGTCTCTTCTTCGTTGGAATGATCCAGTGTCCTCAGTGAGAGTCAGTCTGACTCATTAGGAATGAATTCAACTTCTAGAGATATCAGTGCTCCCGAAATATTTAAAAGCGATTTGATACTCAGGGTCTTATATGCTCCTTCCGTCTCCGAATGAACAAGTTCTTACTTTAATTCGATTTGTTGTCAGAATGGGAAAAAGTGTTTTGTTTAATGTTCCGAATCGGCTTACCCAATTGGTAGGAGGCATCGCTGGACCAGTGGGTTATGATAACAAGAGAGAAATTCTTCGACAGGTTTCAAGCGTCCGTGGCGCTACCTCACTAGGATCTCCTGACAGGTGGACCAACGTATCGATACAACCAGGACATTTGCTGCGATGTCGTTAGAGATATCGGGTGTGAGCACATCCGGCTTTCCACACGTGATGATTCAGGCGCGTCTAGTGCAGTAGTACCAGCAGTATCAAACTTGTCTTGCATGTTTAAGTGTCCGAAGTTCATATCCAGCCAACGATATCTCCACTGATGATGGACTGTAATGAGAACGAGACTCGACTCCAATGCGGTCCTTCTTTGGAATGGACTCACCAGGACAGGAGGAGCAAGGCTGTTCAAGTGATAGTGATGTGAACGTGAACAATAAACTACTTTCTGACCGCGTTAGTAGTGGTGTTGTCCGACTGTACCGATGATCATAATGGTAAGCAAGCGTGAAAGCTCTTCATCAGTCCATGACCGGTTTCGCCCTTCTTGGAGCTCATCAGGTAGGCGGGCCCCCTATTTTACGTCAACCTTATGTTCTACTTGAATCCAAATTACATGAAGTTAGCGAAATACACACTTACCTGGAACCCATTGATGCTCCAGGTGAGTCTGCCGTGAAAACTAAATCGGTATCCAGATTAGTGCATTTTTTAAATTTCGTACAATATGGGTTCAAGTACAACATAAGGTTGGCGGAACCTAGGGGGAGGACTGTGCCCACCTGATGAGTCCCAGGAAGGGCAAAACCGGTCGTGAAGTTTTCGAAGAGTTTTCAGGAACCTTCTGAGTAGCGCATTATGTCTATACAAATGCAAAAGATTTATTCAGGCTTTCAACTATCTGCAGATGGATTTTTCGTTTGAGTAGTCATCAGTCTTCACAAAAAACGATTGAAATTAACGCATCGGTTTGGGATCTGACCAAATGTCTAAGCTACAGGTGCAGTCATGTACTGGAAGGCTCAACCAGGCCAACATTTTTGTCCTCATTGGGATTCGTCAAGTGGACGTATATGGATTAACTAGTTGACCCTTTAGTTTGCAGTTTCGCAGTGTTCCTTCCCGAGCCGCGCGTTTGCCAATCATTTTCCTTGGTGACTAGGTATGATTCTTGTTCTAGCAGCTGTTGCCTCAATCAGACAATCTTCTAGCTACTGATGAATAGCGACCATAGAAATCAAACCTCCTCACATCATCACCAATACTGATGAGTGTTAAGAATGCTCAGCCATCGATCATCACGAAGGACCTGATGTGGGCTGAGAATATTACCGGATGTTCAAATTGTGTTCAGATCACAAAAGATTGAGAGGAGAAGCACTCGTGCGGTGGAGTTTTTCGGGACCCGAGGATACGTTTACCTTGAGTACAGAAGGTCATTGCTGGGAACAAAACTCTATTGACTGCCCCTGCGTAAAACAAGAGATAATGAGCATAACTTAGACTATTCGCTCCTTAATGGCCTTTCATTTACAGCCCATTTTTGCTGCACATCGCTGCTGTCATCCGATGGGCTATGATCATTTGTACCTTTGTCAAATGCTTGGTTAACGAAGGTGGCGTCCCAGCATTCTGTCCAGCATGAAATGACCCACGGAAGGAACCAGTTCAGTAGCATGCAGTTGTTTTTTATGCTGCGAGTCAACCTTAAGAAATTAGTTGACACCGCTGGATAGGAAACACTTCGGATCCATATTCACCCCCTCCTAATTGGAAACATCCGAACGAAAAAGAGTCATGTCGGAGACTTAATTATTTACTTTCTGGGCACCACCTGAATGATTGATATCGAAATCGCTGATGGCACACTGCATCCAACCTAGGCAGACCGATTTGAGTGAAGTTGACTTGTCCTGGTTGACAAGTCAGTTAAAAATGCGCATACGCTACGAATGGAAACAACACGTAATATTCATCGAGTTACTAATAGGCATCGCTTTTGTGTGGATAGTGAGGTGTAACCTTGTGATTGCCATTTCAGTTCGGCTAGGTGGCGAGGTGCTGACGAGCACTACACAGGTTCATCAAACGTCTCAGCACCGTATACCTAATTGTATTAAATATCCGGTGCGTTTCTTTCAAAAAAAGCTCGGAATTCTTAAGTACACTGAAAACAGTCGTTCAAAACGAGAATATTTTTAAAAGCGGCACACCAATCTCACTAGCAAGATATATTTTGGTACCCAGAAGATGTTTTCTTAGGGGTCAAATTAGCAAGATGATGTCTCTCCAGCTGTAACGTAACCAAGATTCGCATCGTCTGGGCTTTTTTGACAGCCCCTTCGTAGAAGTATCGATATGAGTTCAATAAGAGTTTTTAATATACAGTTTAAGGCGCCAGCAGTATGGGAAATACTGAGACAAATTAGGTTTCAAACTGAAAAAACGTCTCGGGATTAATCAAGCAACCTTTGCAAACGTTATCTTACTGACCGATAAAACACAGTGAGCAGGTTAGGATGCAGGAACAACCCTAGCTACAGTGTTGGTGGCCAATACAACTACAGTGCTTGCCTCGCAGAAGATGGGCTTTTCTGACAGCAGGACATGAGTTCCAGCGATTACCCAGTGATGCCCCAATCAGGTTCATTCAGCAGCAATGGCATGAACGACTGATAAAAGCTTCACTGACTGAGCTGCCCAAACAGAGATTATGTGATCTTTTAGGTGCCATTTATAGCTATAATTTGTAATCAACAGCACTGAGACTGTCCACTACAGCGGGTTTTTGTTTACTTCAAGCAGGATAACTGACATGGCTGCGAAATTGTGGGTGAGTAGTTTACATTCAATTAAATGCGTTATCTCGTTGAACCTCAGAACTACGGTGGGCTACTAGAACCCTTAATTCTAGCTTCATGTTGAAAGATTTGACTGATTGAAAGACCCATGTGACACTAGAATGAGGATCACTGCAGAGGGACAGGACAGCAAAGTTTGGCATCGCAAGAAGTTGGGATCTCAGTCTAACATAATTGTTGACAGCTGTATCTGGAAAATGCTACTAAGCCCTTATTTTCAAGTTCAGATACCTTCCTGTTCTTGTCAGTGTCAAGGAGTTTGCTGATATAAATTCAGTCATGCCGCATGTGATTCTAACCAGAACGAACGCGTCCCACAAATCATGCGGGATTCTCTCCGAGATCGCCTTTTTCTTCAAGTGGCCTGGTTTGAGCTGTAAGGTGGAAAGCTGACGGGTGAGTTATCCGTCATCCGCTTGCCGAATGATATTGTTCAAGTTTCTATCAGGACTGAATCTCCTTGAAGATCCACGCTGTTGGTAATATCACCCTAGAACCAAGCAGCTATTCAGCGCTTCCGAGTTGATCAGCGTAGGTAAAGTTTGTTTCGTATTTACATCACTCTTGTTCTCTTCCAGTTTCAAGATGATGATTTTGGTTGGTCCATGCAAAATAAGGAAGCACTGAAGTCTAGTTTCACTCTTAGTAGAGCTCATTATTACTGTATACCTTTGTACGCGCCGGGGTTCGGACTGATGTAAGATGCAACAGTTACCATCATTCTATCAATGTACGTCTGAACAAGTACATAGTTTTGCACCAGGGCGATTTAAATAGCTTACTCAACATCTCAAACTAGCTTGTTTTTAGGAGAGAAAACGAATTTCAAACATAGTAAACCTAATAATCGAACTTTACTTAAAGTTACTGTGAAATCACCAAGTACATTCGGATTTAGTACCAACTGATTGAGCTTTCCTGCTTGATGCAAACTGGTGTTATTTAGGTGGGTTATTTTTGGCGCTTCACTTATTCGCTTTGTCACATTTTCGTCTACGGCCGGAGTGCGTGTTTTTTTAATTCAAAGGGATTCCTCGTTTCCTATGCCGGATATGTCGCAACTCGCCCCTGCGAAGTCAGCAGATTTGTGTGTGTCAACAAAGGTTGTTTGGTGTGGCCCGGCTGTGGGAAATCCTGCCATAAAATTGAAAAAGTTTACAGCCCCTCGCATTCAACCAAGTTTCGTTGGTTACGTTTCACAGATTCTTTTGTTTATTGCATCTGGTGATTTTTGATAACAAAGGTCTCGATTCGCATCACTGCGCTGACATATGTGCTCTCCTGAGGTAACACCGATTCCTATTTGTGCTGCACTCGTTAATTGACAGTCGGTGTTGAAAACAAATAAATAAAAGTAGACAAACAGGCAAATTATAAGTAAATAAATAATTTATGGCAAACGACACCTACTAAATCCTGAAATTTCTGAAAGCGGTTGATATAAATGTATACATATACCACGAAATTCGATCTGGTTATAACCTCAGGTGAACACTGGGCAACTATTTTACTCAGGGGCTATCAATCACTCCTTCTCTTATCTGCCGTCCTCTCACGGGCAGTCACGATCTACTCAGCTCAAGCGTTGTACAGAAATTCCGGATCGCACCAACAAAAAGGATATTTTACATGCTACGTGATCAAATTTGCGCGAACGGAGGTATATTACTGAACCCTCCCCCTCCTCCCAAAAGGTCAACCAACAAAAAGGATATTTTACATGCTACGTGATCAAATTTGCGCGAACGGAGGTATATTACTGAAACCTCCCCCTGCTCCTCCTCCTCCTCAAAAGGTCAATATATTTTGGCAAAACCAAATGACTACGTCTCAGATGAATGCAACTTGGACGCCTTTCATGTACCAGTGAAAATGAGGTCAGAAAGGTCAATGAGAAGCGTCAGGTTGTTGCTGGAAATTCTTGTGTAACCCTCACAAAAGTGTGTGAGCTGATTTAAATATCCAGGAGATATTTTGTATAGAGGAGAATGTCGGTAGCTCAGGTAGCGTAGATGGTCGTTGGCTTGTTCGCTGAGCTGAGCAATTTGGTTGCAAACGTTTCATCACCAATCGGGGTGACATCATCAGTGCGTAGCGGTGGGTTAGTGGTTATGCCACTAACCCACCGCTACGCAAAACTACGCGCTGATGATGTCACCTCGATTGGTGATGAAACGTTTGCAACCAAATTGCCCAGCTCAGCGAACAAGCCAACGACCATCCAGGAGATATGTTCAGTCCCTTGGGAAAACTGCTTGGGTGGAATTACACGCTTTTGCAAGTAAAAAAATATGGGTTTCGTAACTCACCGATCTATATCTTCTGTAATCAGATCATTGAGGTGATCTAGAATGAGAGCTGCGCGTGCTCGTAGTGCGTTTTCAAAATAGGTTGACTCCGTTATATTCGTCTGAAGTAAGAAAAATGGTCGTGGCTTATGGTCACGAGCGTGCACGAAAAATAAGTTACTGGAAAAAGTTTGGATTCAGAACGCGATGGGATAAGTTAGCTTTCACAATCTATGAATTTGATGAAAATACAAGAGTTCCTTATCCATTTCTTAACGCTAGCATGAAGCTCTAGACAGTTGATGTGGCGTAGTCAACACGGTATTTAAGTGTACAGATGGAAAACGGTGGTTACTGTTGTTGAATAAGTGCTCAGTAGAGCCGATGAACCAATCACTTTACTCAGAATGAACAAAAGTAGTCAGTTGTTGGGTTGTTCGCTGAGCTAGGCGATTTGACTGCAGCTGCAGCAAACAAGCCAACGACCATCTACGCTACCTGAGCTACCAACATTTTCCTCCATAGAAGTAGTCAGATAACGGAACACTGTTTTTATGTCTAACCGTGATATTTAGTCGCTAACACTGTTCAGTTCATATCAGATTACTAAAAACACCACTCTAGTCATCCTGATAGCTTTACCGGATAGTAAAGCAATCAGAAAAATTCGGAGGCACAGTCTCGTTAGTTTCCTCCACAGTACGGAGACAACTTCTTTGGTTTAGTGACCCAAAAGTTTTACTGTTATCCATCGTTGTTCACTCACTATGCATCCAATTGTTCTTGAGAAAAAATTCAACAAAGGGATGAAGTGAGGCTTTCGTAAACATATGGTATCTCCTCATATTACCGTCAACCAACGAGTGATCTGCTTAGAATGAAGAGCATCTCACAAGTTACATGAATGTTCCGTCTGAGAAATAGTCATTAAAGAAACCAGCCAATCACGTGATCACGTGGTATGGCTTCCGTCAGTAAAGGATGAGTGACGCTCTATCCCGTCCAAGTGCGACTAAATCATTTGCTGATCCGCTACTGGTGACGAAACGGTACTACTAGTCGAGAGATTGCTGATTCGAAGCTTCCCACAGGCTTGTGGGCTGCACGAAACTGGGATGGTACAGCTGTACAGTGGTTCTCGGCGTTTTAGCACAGAATGACTTCACTTGGATTACGAAATCTCGGCTACAATTTCAAGGCACCTCCACGCTGACATCGCAAGTATGATTTCTCACATTTCGTTGCTACAAATATAACTGGGGATAACCATGACCAAACAGAAATATTCCGTGTCCATTTTAAGCCATTGCAACCAGACGGCAGCCACAGTCATCATCATCATCATCACCATCATTGTCAGCTGTAATAACCGCTTACTCGCCGTACAGTGTTTATAGCTGCCGCAGTTTTGTTCACCAATGATTGGGGGTAGGTAGCTGCGCATTGCAGGCGGGAGCTGATGAATTGTTGCATAAATCCAGCACTGCCAGTGGGCTGTCAAGTGTGGGGAGGGGGGTGGAAAAGGAGCTATGCACTGAAGGCAATAGCTCTGATGCGCCCTTGAAGGCACGACTGGGCCATGTCTGACCATGTCTCTAGCCATTGATGTGGCCTGTCTCGGGGTCCCCATCCAGGAAGACGGCAGTGACGAGAGCAGCTGAGTTTGCTGGTAATGGCTTCCATACTTCTCTGCCAAGTCATTGTTTGACCGCCTCTGGCTCTCTTCCACCCTGCACGTGGTTGTGCGAAGAGAGCCCTTCGAGGAAGTCGGTCAACTGGCACACGCGGCACGTGGCCAAGCCAGCGCAACCTATGCAGTGCGATCAGTTCATCTATCGAGGGTGAGTTATTTCTCCCGAATACCATTCGACGTACTTCAGAATTGCTCGAATCTGGTGGGAACACCGGAAGACATCGATGGTCAAACACTGAAAGTCACAGTCACAATGCTAGTTTCACTTTTCTGATAAACTACTTTCGATAAGCAAACAAAAGAGAAATGTATTGTTGTAGAATATTTGTTAAGCACATGAAGTTTTCCTCCTCAAATGAAATTCGTGCGTAATATATATATATATATATATACCAAAAGGGTAAGTGAGCATTCCAGTCTCACTGACACACTTGGTTAAACGTTAGAAATGTCGAGTGTTGTACAAATACCATTCTGGAACCAACCAAGTTTCACCAGTGTTTTTGATCTGACCAATCACGGGGTAACACGAGTCATCTCACCATATACGATAGGAGCCGTATTTCCTCAGCAGTCTGGTTGAGATACATTGGATAGCCAACCGAAGCTTTCATTGCATCAACCTTCTCAATAGCTTTGATCTTGTCTTCTTCTTGCATCCAATGAACACTAGCAAAGTTTTCTTTAAAAGCCTCGCGTATTTCGTGTATCATTTCGGCTGCCTGTAAAGGGGAACAGGGGAAAGTCACAATAACGCCATACATGCCGTCACTCAGAAATCTTCAGTTGATAATTGGATCAATGTTTTATTGATGAGCGTAAACTACAGGTGTCCCCTTCTGAACAGATCCTTTCACAAGACGGATCAGAGATGTCTTTTACGCAGAAGCCAATAACACGAGGTTTTATTGAGGGCAGCCTCAGGTGTCAGACGAACGAACTTATACAGGCACCAAAGAATCCAAGAATCGGTCAACACAATAGCCAAAAGAATAAACTGTCAGCCAACAGACCGGTCACTCAGTTAGTTTGCTGATCAGTCAGTCAGTTAGTCAATCAATCAGTCACTCGAACAGTTGATCGACGATCGATCGGATCAATCAATCAATCCATCCATCCATCCATCCATCCATCCATCCATCCATCCATCCATCCATCCATCCATCCATCCATCCATCCATCCATCCATCCATCCATCCATCCATCCATCCATCCATCCATCCATCCATCCATCCATCCATCCATCCATCCATCCATCCATCCATCCATCCATCCATCCATCAGTCAATCAATCAATCAATCCATCAGTCAATCAACCAGTCAGTCAGTCAATGAAATAATCACTCAACCAGTCAGTCAGTCTATCACTCAACCAATCTACTAATCAGGCAAACAGCCTACCATGTACTGAAGCAGCTAGTAAATCAATCCATCATAATTCCGACGTACTCACTAAGTAGGGAGCTGTGACTTATGGAAGAATAGAGCGAGCTTGTAGCCTGAACTGTCAAGGGTGAAGCTACTTGGAGGCAGGGCGTGGAATCATTTAAAGACGCGTCATCGTCAGAACAAGATGCCTTCAGGAGAAAATTCTTGAGAGGAACACAACTTCCCCATCGAAGAAGTCACCCTGATGTCGCCGGTGTCTTCGCTTCTCAGAAGGTTTGCTGAATAGGTGAAAACAGTGGCCTCAAATGGTGTTTGGACAATAAATTTCTAACACTAGTGAAAAAGTTAGAGTGGCAGAATACTGTTTGTCCTAGGTAAATATTCACAGAAATATCAATTTCCTAGGGTCCACATCAAACTCCAGGTACAGTTGGAAATGAGGGCTGTTTTGTCATATCCTAGACAACGGCTGCAATTATGGACACTGGTCGTGCAGCAAAGTGAGCAAAAGTGGACAGGAAACAAAACACTACCATCTGGGGTGTTCGCTGCTCAAAACGGAACAATTTTACATTGATCAACCATCCCGAAGAAGCTTGCCACACAGAGTAGACCAGTTTTGGTGGAGGCTGTTTTAGTCTGTTTCAAGGGCTGTTTATTGCGAAAAAAAAACGAACTGGATCTGGTTTCATTAGACGAGAGGTCACATCACGGAGGGCGAATGGCCTTGATATTTGCCACTGTCGTTCACAGCCACATGGTTATGTTAAAGTCGTTACGGCGGCAGTCAGTAGGTGGAGGGACTGATGTAGCTTGGTTACTGTAACAACAAGGACTCTCGGCGTCATCAATAAATCGCTCAATTAGGCAAGTAAACAAGATTCAGTCGCGTACACTATTGGCAAACGGCACACACAAACAGGTGCGCGGGGTTCGTAACACACATAGTTAACATCGATTTTTAAGCTTTCTAGCTTAGTCAAACGAGAGAAGCACAGTAATTGGTTATGTGGGTCCTCTAGATCACGACCGCTGGGTAATCAACAATAACTCTCCAAATGGAACCTAAACCGCATGGAAACAACGCCACAAAACAGCATTGCAGAAAGTCTTCCCCGTACAGCTTTCAGTGACTGCTCCATTCATCATCATTTTTGTCGCCAACTGGTGCAGTGAATTGTCTTCAACCCAGACGGTTTTTCAAAAAATTAAACGATGCTACTTTTGCGTCTTGATACTTCAATCTTCAGGTGCACCAGTTAGTTAGAGCGGACATGGCAGCTAATTTGAGGATGTCCGTACGGAACCGAACCTTGGTTGTTCACCCTATCCAGCCGATCACTGGGGTGACTAGACAGCGACCGAACCGCATGTGGTCGCGATATCAGTGAGAGAACAAGTGCATTTGAGTGCAGGATTGCTTAGTAGTGGACACGGACTAAGCGGTTACAAGCCATTGGCCACGAAAGTAAATTTCTAATCTGCATGGCGCTTTTGAGACGTCAACATTCTCAAGCTTCCTCTTGAAATTTCCCAGCAGTCCTTTAAATCTCAATGATAGTCATGGC
The DNA here is from genome assembly GCF_000715545.1 of Opisthorchis viverrini. Taxonomy (NCBI): domain Eukaryota; kingdom Metazoa; phylum Platyhelminthes; class Trematoda; order Opisthorchiida; family Opisthorchiidae; genus Opisthorchis; species Opisthorchis viverrini. The sequence continues at coordinate 1,406,149 of NW_008751741.1, forward strand.
GCTTTTGAGACGTCAACATTCTCAAGCTTCCTCTTGAAATTTCCCAGCAGTCCTTTAAATCTTCAATGATAGTGAACAAAAACCGCAAAGCGGTTCCATAATTTCCATACTAGCCTTTAGCTTCTGTCAGATGGGGGACGGTGCTTTAACACCTGACCAGACGCTACTCGCATGTTCCATCAGTAATATACACCTTTGAACCAGTGAGTCAACCTTGGTAAAATACCTAGACCATTTCGTCTAGCATAATCAGTATATTCTAGTGTGCGTGCGTTCGTGGGAACACAATTGGTTCATTAAAACAATACTCAAGTCGCCTGGTCTTGTCCTGTGAACAGCTAGCGTCTATTTGGGCGAATTCGGACAGTGTTACCTTTCTGGTGGACACGATCTTGCTCACTCAGGCTTTGACGTAATCTACATGAGTAGAACAGAAAGACTGCACACAGGCGAGTTTTACGGGTGCACTCAAAGCTGTTATAGGCCTCGGTACAATGAACGCAATTTCTATTTAGGTGTAACTTTTCTCGTAGGAAGACTCATTGGTTGAAAATGCCATTCGTCCTCTGGTATGTTCTTCACCCCTTTGGAACTGGTTGCCCACGCTGTGGATGAAACACCACAGATTATCACTCACGTGATTCTGTTGAAGTCATTTCGCAATTCAATTGGTTGTTGTCGTGTAAAACGGTGGTAGAAAGATGCCAGACGTATCAAAAAACAGACACACTTACCGCATCGTTACTCTTTTGGTCAAATTTCTCATTTGCAAACAGATAGCCAAGTATCCAGCCAAAAGCCTCTTGCGTTTCCGCCACACACGTCAACCAACGTTCTGGATAGTTGTTTAGACCTACATGGGCGGACATTACGAACAGTAAGTATACAACAAGTTCTATCAAAAAGGAACAACCGAGGACGATAACTAGCATTTCTTCAAGTAAAAATTGCCAGCGTTGGGAGATGTCTTCAGTCATCCGCTCCAACAAATTTGAAAAAACCACTTGATTTACCCGGAGACTGTAGAGAATTGTAGCAAAAATCCACCGTACAAATTGTAATAATGTTCCGTAGTTCCGAGAAACTTGGAGTACTTCCTTTAACGGCTAGGCTACAACAGCGTTTCTGGTTTGCCATAGACTAAGTACCCTGTTTTTTTTTCGGAATGGTCTCTCACATGATTGATCCACCACCTTTGTTTCCATCAGTGGTCCATCTTCGATTGGGAATGGGATGGGAAATTTTCTACCAGTTATACTGTAGATAAACGTTTGGTATTCATTTAGGGGATCCGACTTATTGATTAGGTTGGTAGCAGCAAAATGCTGAAAAACGAGTGTAAACGGTAAATGAATATATTTCTAACACAACTACGATCGATTCATTGAAACCACAAGGCAAGGGAATTTTAGACGTCCACATTCCTGGTAACTGAGGAGAACGTTGTTCTGGTCACTGGGGTGGGGTGGCATCTCTTCGGGAGAATTGCCTTGGTTATCTTGAACAGTGAACGGTAATGCTGTCTGAGCACAGAAACTGATTTCAGTTTTGAGTGATATCAAGCGCACTGATTGTACTATAAATACTTGCATAACCAGATTTAATTAGTCCACCTTAATGTCTTCCGACAAGGTCACACTCAACAGATCACAGTTCACTGTGTTGAGTGAAAAAAGCATGGACAAGATCTAATTCACCAAGATCTATGTTCTCACGAAAATGTCTGCACCGTGAAACGAAAATGTAATCTGGAACATATGCAGTTCACACACAAATTGGCTTGAATGATAGACTGAAATAAATACCGTAGATATTTTGGTTCACAACTCACCTGTCTCTGCTTCCATATACTCTTTCTGTAAACGGTCGACCTCAGTGGGCATAAGATGTCTGGTGGTCCATATGAATTGCCAGACGGCCAAATTGTGCAAAATTCTGCAAGATCGAATGAAGGTAGTTGAATGGCAGTCAAAGTACACTTGTTTGTAGAACGACCGGAAGATATAAGACATCATTTGTGTAAAACACTTTCGCGGGGAGAGTGAAAATTGAAAACGGTGCCAAGAAGTTTCTGTTTTTTTTTTAATAGAGCAGAAATCGGACGACTGCCAGAATAAGTCAAGCCTCCAGAAACATCAACGATGGTCATCCTGTTTCCTTTGAAACTTTGGAAACATTCAAGCGAGTGCAGCAAGGCAAAAATCTCATAGGCTTTACAACCAGGCTTACAGAGTCTGATGTGTCTGTCGGATTCTCCGAGAGATGCATCGAAATAAGTTAATACGTGGACAAAATGGTCGAAACAGTTGCCGTACCCGACACGATTGCATCTCATCAAAGCAGTGCACACACAGTCGGCCCCATACACTGCGCACATAAGCCGTAAGAATGAAAGACGTTATATTGCCGATGAAATTCACTGAAGGGACAGGAGCAACGTCGTTACTGGACAAGATATATGATGCAGCTCTTAAGTGTACTTCAAAATTTAGTAAAAAAGCATTAGGCAAATGACCAGGCCCAGAAAATCGAAGAACATCCAACAAACTGCCAGAAACCCTTGAAGGATAGAGGTTTAATCTCCAAGATCTTATCTCAACGAATGAGACAACATTCCAACGGGTCTACGGCCCGCCCAGCTTTCGCGAGAAATCTTGTTTTTGGATATGTGTGCTTCCAGATATCGTGCGTTCGCCCAATGGTTAGTTGAGATTGTGGAAATTGTGCTGCAACGCCAATGTCAATGCAGTCTTTGTGACACTTCTAATTTTGTGGAGCTGACAAAAGACGTTGATTTTAACTCAAAATTTGTGCACTACTCAGAGGTAATCTGACTTTTTATCAACGCCCGGCACGTGGAACCCATAAATTTAATCTGATTCTGTTGCTTTGCTAGACCCGAAGCTCGCGATCCTCACAGTGACCTTGGAGAAACGGCTTTTACGACGCGGTTTTAACGCAAATTTCCATTTTATTTCTGTACCTTGCTGACGAGTTGATGGCGTTGATATGGTCTCTCCTACTGGTCCTTGTCGAGTAACAGTGAGTTAACTTGAACTTGATCAACTGAATGGGAAGATGAAGAGCGCCCAGTTTTATTGGTGGTAAGTATATTGACAGTTTTGTGCCTGTATGAAACAAATCCAAGTGGGGCGAATCTGCTTTAGGGATACACTTTGAACTGAAGCACATTGCTAACGTACGTTAGAGCTGACGGTTATTCAGAAAGACTATGTTTCAATGTAGTATCCAATCGTCTCTCAAAGCCATTGCAAAGAAGCCAGGAAATTGAGTCCGTCCTATTAGAACAATCTGTTAACAGTCGGTTGCAGCACAGTTCACTCCGCTTGTCGTCAAACGGCTAGTTGTGCAACGGATGGCCGGAAGATCGCGGTTCGTGAGATGTGCATAATGTCAGTTGGCTTTTCAACATAGCTTGGTTTTACACTAACAGGACAAAACCTCTAGTGAAAACACCAAAGCTTGTCCAGCTTGGTTCACAATAAAACAGATGCATCTGGATATGAAAAAGCGTGGGTTTTCCTTGCCTCACTCAACACATAACATTAGTTAGACAGCCCGACGAGTGAGTCGATAGGCGGAAGGCTAATGTCAGCTGTTTCATTCTTGTTGAGAATCATCACCAGTATGTCCCTCACAAAATTTCAGAACAGTTTCAAACTGAACTCCTGACCTTTTGGCTAATAGTTTGGACGCGTGAATGAACCTTCTATCCGAGAAGCCACCTGTCGAGCGACCAGTCAACACTGGAACAGATGATCTGAGTTTCATGGTTGAAGGACAAATGGTGCGATATCCGGTCTAAGTGGAAGTTAATCACACTACTGATCAGCAGCTCGTGACTGGCTTAGTGTTGAAGCCACTAGCCGGGAGGTCGCGGGTTCTTTCATTCTTTGCGTTTTGAAGATGCGCCCAGCAGCTCGTGACTGGCTTAGTGTTGAAGCCACTAGCCGGGAGGTCGCGGGTTCGTTTCATCCTTGCGTTTTGTAAGATGCGCCCTGCTGATGTTTCCCAGAAGGATGAAACAGCTGTACAGTGTCCCTCAGTTGTTCAGCTTAGTTTGACTTCATTTATAGGACTAAATTTCGCAAGACATGATGCAGTAAATAACAATAAAAAACAGATGACAATTCTTTCCAAGGTCAAAATTTAGTGAAACCTGAAAGCTCTAACAAACATGGTAGTCTTACGCGATTCAATATGTCTCAATATTCACCAGCTCAGAAACGGGAGCTCACCTTATACCCGTATCGTTCTTCATATAATCCATGTAAACCTGACACCGAGCTTTGAAGTATTTGGTTTCCGTCAAAGCAATTGCTTGATTGTCCGAAATGGTGTAGTTCAAGGGTTCGAAAAGCCGACTGAGTAATAGCTTCCATTCGAACTAAAGGGAACGTTAGAATAGAAAATAAAGACTGTAGCGCGACTTGTGTGGCATAAGTGCTATAAAATGTGGCAATTCTTTTGTCAGCAGAAGATAAACGTCAAGTGATGTTAAAGTTTCTTTTACTGCCTTCAGATTGGAGAACAGATACAAGAATGCATTAACACTAACGTCATGTGATCACTACCGCGGAAACTATATGGACTGCTTCGATAACTTTCGTATGTATGGAGCTGAGTGGTGAGTAAGGCTTCACTGATAGGCAGCACATGAAATTAACCGTCTGGATATATCTGGTAAAGTATTTATAGGCGACTGAAGAAGCTGAGTCACGGGCTGACCCCTGACCTTTTGGATCCAGCTGCGTCAGTGCTGTGAGGAAGTTTTCAGCCATGCATTTGAGTAGACATCGCTCTGTTTCCACAACTGCAAGACTACTGATGGAACACAAGAACAGCAGATGAATCGGATTGAGTATGCCCCTCTCTTGGGAAACGTCACCTCAGTCTGAATCCGGTGTACTAGTGCTCCGCTGTAAGTTATACATNCCGCTGTAGAGTTATACATTCCGGATCCCCTCTTCCGATGTTATTAGTCAACTGGTCCATTCTGCGTCGCAGAAAACGGTAGACAATCTTCTTACCAGCTTTGATGGCTTTCAGGACCACCAGTACTGTGGAGTTCGATGAAACAGCTCGGAGAGCTTTTTGATGATTGAGTCTCAGTCACGAATTCACTCTGTCCTTTAATGTGTACAAAATACAACAGATCCGTCTTGCTCGAAAGGGCAGAGTTTTGACTAGACTGATTCATCTGACTTCCGTGTTTTTGGTCACATAGTCTTTCCTGTTTGTTCAGCATTGCTGTTAATGCATTCTTGTATGTGTCCTAGGCGTTTCATGTTTCACAGCTGAAAGGAATAATAGAAATTTTAACATCCAGTAAAAGATATCCTCGAACGTGTTTCGGTAGATTAATATTTTATGATCTTACGAAGAATTGCTGATACTTTCCCAGTTTTTCAGCACATCAGGTGTCAGGAATACCAATTCGTAGTTGATCGGTTGTGGCCTAGACTGCATGTGACTCCCGCAACATCAGGAGGCCTGACTCCACTAGCATTTTTAGGAAACGATCATAACTTCGAAATTATTGAACATGTAGTGGTGAAGTAACTGTTTCTGAGAGCAGTTACTGAGCACGATCGATTTAACCTAAAAAACCGACATACCGTGTAAAAATCTCAGGATTTTCAACAGGTGAGGCGAAATTCTATCACGAAATTGCTAAGTAAGCTGTTAAGGTATCCAGGATAGCGTTTGAACAATGGTTTGATCGATCACACCTTGCACAGTCAAGCAGTAGACACGCTTTGCAAATGTGAACTATATAAGTTGAAATAAAAAATTAAAAGATAAAAGTTTCGACAGCAACTGGCAGTTGGCTGTTGGAACGTCTCTTTCACCCTTATAAGTAGTATTCAAAAAGTATCACATAATAGTTTAGATGTCAGCATGTAATTGTACCAGCGATGAGGTCATCGTGGGGTCATTCGCAACGCAGGGAAGAACGTTTTTCGAACTCACGCTTCTTGTTGGTCCTCAGATCACTAGCTACTTCATAGGTATGCTCTTGTCTGTCTGACCGAGTGGGTTCGCGTTCAGATTGGCTGATTCACACGGTAGGTTACAGTTAATCAGTGGTTGCGCCCGCTGTAATGCATGTTAGACGTTTCAAAGCACCGAAGTTTTATGGAGATCGAACCAACTAGACCTTTCAAACAATCTGCATTCTCCATCTCTGGGCCATCCATGGAGCGAAGCTGACCAACGATACTCAACAAACCTATCACCAACTTTCAGCTAACCTCACGTCCATTTGCATAGAATCTTTTTGTATTTCATCACTGTTTCTAAAATTCGCTGTTGAATGACTGGACACGACAGCCGTTGTTTCGCGAGAGGGGGTGAAAGTATTTCTGAATCATCAAACTGGGGATGTTTGTCGGGGGCGCCTGAGTCTGAATAGAAACGACTCAAACGGTTGCATAAATGGCTTGGACGCTTGTCATTTACATGACTGGTGATGAGAGCTTCTTCCTATTCCTTATTATTACCAGATTTGTTGTTTTCGTGGTCCCACTGTACATGGAATATTGTACCTCTAAGCCTTGTTCTTCGAAGTTCTTGTACGAGAGTTCGGGAATTTCAGTAACTGCCGCCCACAGTTGTCAGCCACCTGAGGTAATGATCGGAGCTCCGCGCTCCTACAGTAAACCTGATTGCAGCTGCTACGGCTAGGAGTGACTAAATTCCGTGGACGCGTGATCCAGTATCATCATCACGTGATAGTACGGTACCGGCGAACTGTTTCGTTGATTTTTTCTTCCACTTGAAGCCGAGACAATTTCTGACCCACTTTGCTATTTGCTGCAATAACAAACGATACAGTACACAGTTGGTCTACATCGGAAAAGCCTTCAAACTCGGACTTCTTCGTAGTCCCCTTCTATAAGTGTCTCGTCTGCTACATTCTATTCAGCAATGACAACTCTATGGATCACCCCACCGTACGGGAATACGTGAAAGAGTCTACATCGTCTATGAATGCTAACATTTAGTTCGTAGACAGCTTTCAGTAACTAATTTTCGGATCTCTACGATCCCCTCATTCAGTAAGCGCACACACTAATACGAGTTTAGGCAGTGCGCTGGTCCGTTACTTCTAGCCTGTATGCACATCCTGCATTCGATGTGTCTAGCACATCTGTTTTGGAAGAATTAGCCACTTTGGCACGAGAAACGTCAGTCTTTTCCGTTTTGATTTTTTCCCACACGGTGATGCAATGAACAGCTCGCTGCCTCGAGAGTTTACTACCCAACGTTTAAACCAGAGGCACGGTTAGAAAATAATTATCAGTCAAATTTTAACTACTGAAATGCGCTTACCACCGGGCATATATCAGTCAAATTCTTCAGCGTTGTGAGAAGGAAATACTTCTCAGGATCTCGTTCACTCCGATCTTCCATGTTCTGTATTAAATGTGAATAAGAGTTCGGTTAGTTGAGGTTGGGTGGGGAAATATCGTCACCAACATTGCAATCCACAGCCTTAAGCTGGTACTTCGCTGCCGTACAACCGTAATTTACTTGAGATGCTCGTTGTGAAAAGAAAGTAGGTGGAAAAAGGACAAGGAAGGGATGAGATGTTTACAACTCATTTAGAAAATCTGGATAGAACCTGATAACAAGAACGTCATTAATATCGGTTAGCATCAATGTCTTTCAGCGTCTCCAGCCACACTTAGAGAGGAGCATGCAGAACTCAGCTCAGAATCCCGGTCACGCTGACAGTATTTGGATCTTTAGTATTTACTTACATACACCGCTACCTTAGGTTGAAATTATCTACCTCTCTAATTGAGAAAAAAGTATTCTTTTCGGCAGACGATTTGGCGTGTGCGTATTTCGGTACTGGATGTATTCTGCCTTTTTTGGATAGCTAAACGCTCATTCTATAATTACCTCGTCGCGGCTCAATGGCACCAGCCCCTTCGAAGACCTGGATACATCTCAGTTCCACTGTTCGCAGATGCCACGTCTCATGAAAGTACTTCAAAACAGCCTATTCTGCAGCCTGATACATCCCAGTTTCGACATTCAGAAATATGCCGCTTTGTGGCCACCGGTATCTAACTCAAGATACCTCATCGTGCATCGATATTAATTGTCACAATACAGCTGGAGTGAACGTTCCATAAACTCTAATGCCTCTTCTTGGATTGTTAGTGGCTTGTTGAATGAAAAATGTCCAAAGGCATTGCTCTCCACTTTTCGGGTGTAGAGCACATAGCAAAATGTGGAATGACCCCCGTCATTTCATTCGAAAACAAGAGTGCTTCCTATTAATTGGAAAAAAGAGTGTGTTAGGCAGGAATCCACGCAGATCCCACTATACCGCACGTCTTTAGGCGCTGCTACGGCCGATAAGCCTGGCCCGCCCGAGGTTGGTCACCCAACAGCCAATCATGACCCAGTATTGGCCAAATGCCGGTTGCCAATGGCGCATCCAGAACGCGTCGGAAATTCCAGAAAGTTATAACCGCTTACGCTATATATACGAAGCGCTGTACAACTGTTCCTGATTTCGTTTTGGGCGTTAATAGACCTTGTGCACCTTTGGTGGTTGTTTGGACGTGAACGCTAGCTTGGGGGGCTCAGACCGAGAACTAAGCTGAGGAAAATACCGTTACTACAGAGTGTTTCTTTTTCCGTTTCGAAGACGAGAACTACGTCATCCGTATATTCCAGATTGACAAAGTTTACATCAGCAACTGTTTGAACAGTCGGCTTTTGAAGACCTCCCAGCGTTTATTCCAGTAATTCGTTAATCTCGAAATTGGATAGGAATGGAAAGGGATAACTCATGCTGGAAACCACGTCTGTTTAAGTGCTACTTAAGAGCCACTAGTACATCTCCACACGCCCACAGATATGAGAATGCAAAGGAATTATTATAGTGACAAACTTCCAGGGTATTCCTTGCTGCGAATTCGTGTTGAAAAGAACTGATCGGTCTGCAGAGTCAGGTGCGCCTTGCAAGTCCATGTTGATCGCTTACACGTACGATGTTGTTCTAGCATACGATGGAGTTTAACGTTGTAGTCAGCGCAATCCCAACCAGACTGAAATCCCACTTACTGCCTCCGAGGCACCGCTTAACGGGTCACCATAAGGTGACGCCAAGCGCTTCGTCAAAACCAGAGTCAGGCTGATGTTCACGTAACTGCGATGTCCATAAAGGGGCCTCCTTTTTGAGATTTCTTTGAAGTGTCTGTTATTTCCAAATAAAGGCTAAGAGATCAGAGAAGCGCTGATTGAAGACTTCACTCACTCATCCTCAATCACTCACTCAACCGGATCATCAACTCAGTGGAGGCTTATCAAATAAAGATGTAGGTAAGTTCAGGCTCATCATTCAGGGTTTAACTGCAGTTAGAGAATCCTACGAAATAGCAGCAGAAATTAGTTGTCTAAAGTATTCAGTACAGCGATCCTGGCATCCTTCTTTGTCGAAGATGATCGCACCCCGATGGTGCTGCTCTTCGGTGACCAATCATGGGGGATACTACAAACTGCCTCTTCCTTTTCCTTGGTCTTCTTTGCCCACCAGACTTCGGGCTCGGTCGGTGTGCATGCTAATTTCTACTTGGAATCTGATAAATTGCCGGACTGATGAGAACAGTTCTTCGAAATTCAAGCAATTCGTATCTGGGTGAAACTGGCTATACTGTGCTGCAGGCGAAGCTTCAGATGTCATGCAAAGATGTGGCGACCTTGTTCCAGCGCCAGTTGACTTCCACTGGTGCAGTAGTTTGAGCAGAGTTCGGGGGACGGTTCTGACAAGTATGTTTGGAATCAGGATCTACCGAGTGAACTATTCGCCGCAGTCGCGATCCCGAAAAAGTGAAGCGAGATGAGCCTCCAGGCGAATGGATGACCAGTATCCACAGAAGTATTCCAAAGGGAGCAACTGATCCAAACCGTAGTTAACTGATGGTGGTCCACGGTTGGCACGCTATTAGAATCCACCGTGCATCCAAATGAGTTTGGGTGTCGGAAGTTAATACTGCGCGGTCAGTACAAAACTGAACCAGTTGTTCGGCTTTGCCCTGAAGTATCGAGTCAGATCCATGTTGCTCACATGATTGAGTCTCAGCTGCCTTAGGTATGACTATCTTTGCATTGAAAACCTGACGACCCCAACAGTACCTGAATGTTTGGCCCTTCTTAGATGGGTGATCAAAGTTTCTTAAAAATATCTTTGTTGGTATCAGAGCTATAGTCTGTTGGGAATTAATCATCAACACAATCGACGAATTATCGTTCACTCCAAGGTCATCCGATTCCATTAAGGGCATATTGTCAAACTAACTGAACAGGAATGATTAACAACGGGTATCCAGTGGATCAAGGATCACTCTGCTTGGTGAGAAACGATCCTGCCTCCTGAGCAGCTTCCTCATGATCGTCAGATTTACACAGCCAGGAGCAAAAGGAGGGTGGTGGGACATTTGGCCTAACAACTGAGCTTGGATATTGCATTCTTGTCTCTGACACACTGCATACATTAACTTCGGGAGAGTTACGTTTGTGAGCAAAAGCAGACTGTTGTCCTACTTGCTTAACAGTCCAAACGATAAAGGCCACCGGATGAAACGGAAGCCTAGCCCCGAAGACGGGCCTGAAAGTATCCGAGGCTCTTGGTGCCGAAAAACCTTCATGCATCGCAGCTTAGGGCGATATAAGGGGAAGGGGCTCGTCATGGGCCTACAAGGAGAGCAGTATAAATGCGATCGGCGAGGGAAGACGAAAACGTACGTGGAAGAGGAACAAGAGGCGTCACTAGCAGCATGTTTCCATTTATATTTCCTGCACTATGTAGCTAGTAAGGCAACCAAGTCGATGGAACCACGTGAAGGCCGATGTGAAATGGGTTCACTTTGTTTACTGGAATCATATTTGTACGGCGGATAAGGATACCGTGCAGACCTAAACAGGTGTGCGATTAGAGTCCGATACCCAAACTGAAGTCCTTGGATGAAAACCCCGACTTCAAGGCAATGGTGTTAAGCGGGGTTCGGAAAGTACAGATCTCCGCATGTTTCGATTCCCAACCTGGACGTCCAGAAAACGGTGCTGGTCGGACCCCTAACCACAGATCAAACTGGTATGAGAGACTGCGCGTGTCGAGCACGCACTCCCCAGCATGATACTGGGGGTCACTGAGACGGACAATTCACTATAACACTGTGGGGTTCACTCAGTCACGGGAAAGTTGAAAGTGCAAGATCTTCTGATAGGATGATTCATTTCGCACAACAACTATGTGAAACCGAGCAAGTAGCATACCTTCTGCCTAAAGATTCCACGGATTAACATCAGATATTGAGTTATTCTAATGACTATTTAGTAGCCTAAAGGAGCTGCTAGGGAAAATACGTAAGTGATCCAAGTGTGCTGGTGCATCAGCATTCCATTGAAAGCAACATATTATCCAGAATGTGCAATTTTACAAAGCTCGGCTTTCTGGTTAATATAGAATTTTCAATTGGAATTAATGTAGAATTCACAGCAGCCGAGTTTCGTTGGATCCATGGCTTACTATGAAAAATGCTTCGATGATTTTCATGTGGTTTTTTGATCACCATAAACTTACATTCCACATTGAAGTAATGCTTACAGATATCTGCTCTTAACATCACACACTGGGCCACTTGTGGACAGCAAAAGTGTGGCCCTCTGTTGTCACTCTTCTGGCCACATCAACAATTCATCAGACGCCGGTGATTGGATGGATTCTTGCTTTTGCAATCCACCACATTTTCTTCCAGATTAGTATCGTCGAACGTAATCACATTGGGGGACCGTTCCCACACATCGACTACCCCCCCCTAGAAAGACCCCCCCCCCCCCCATAGAAAGAGTCAAAACAATGTATCTTTGTTCATTGGGTTTTTAGTGATGGCCTTTCGTGCACTAGAAGGCCCTTTCAAAATCTTGTCCTTCCAAACTCGTACAACATATGGTGGTACTGATAGTTTGAATTTCAAAGATCCGACAACTGCTTCCTTAGATTCGTCTTGGACGATGATAGTGCTTTATTCCGGCGATCTAACAGGTTGCCTGTACTCCAGTTTAGGCCTGATACCGGAAGCACAGAGAATTTGGAGCAACCCATGGCTTAAGCTTGAATATCACGGCAACATACCTCTTCAAATATGGACTCAAAGTCATGTGTTGTATTGCTGACCAACAAAAACGTCTCACCCAGTAGTAGACTCGAATAGGTCATCACTACTCATCTGGAAGTTTACATCGAGAATCTGAGACTGGACACTTGGTAAATCGAAAATATTCCCAAGGCATGCCTCCTGGTATAAGCTGAATTTGATCTGTAACTGGTAATTAGATGTACGCATGCACCAATGCAGGCGAAGAAACCTTATAAAGCACAGATGAATCATTTCATCACGATTGCCACGCAGTTCAAAAGAGAGCCATGGCCAGAATAGTTCTTTAGATGCGTTCAACCATCCGTTTCGGTCTTCTGTACTACGTGGTCCTCGTTCTCAACTGACTGGTCACGTTCTCTTCCGACTGCTAGCTGTTAGCGATGAAGATGCCAAGATGAAATTTCAAGTTGAAAGGCCTCAACGTTAACCATAACGCAAAGACTTCAACATTTTGATTGTGTTGCTTTATGCCTTAGGGAACAATCCTCATTCTGTCCACAAGATTTGCTGCAAAGAGAGAGAGTTGCCGATGTTGTGTCATATTTCCCCCTTGAGCTGTGCCACTCCGGAAAATGACTTCCAACTTGAGTCCACCGAAATCCATTCTTTAATTTGAACTTGCCGTCAGCTGAAAATTAATGCAACGAGTGGATCTACACTTTGCCTCAGTGGTTTGTGTGAAACTTTGTGACTTTTACATTGGGAAAGGATGGAGCATCCCAGTGAGAAGTGATGCATTACAGAGTAAAATCATCATCAGTTGTCTGAAATTCTTCGCGGGAGACCAAACGTTCAACGGATTCGAACTACTGTTTTTTTCACATTTGGAGATTGGGATAAAAAGTATGTTAGTAGTATATTGGTGGCGCGGCAGGAGTACAGTGGTGGTCTGGTGTGTTACCCCTTTCAAATCTACACAGAAACAAACTCAAACAGTAAAGACTTTCTTCAGTAAATTCTTACCTGTGCAAGCTTCTTCTCAAAATCATAGATGGCATTCAACTCATCCAGTTTATCCGACGGAACTCCCAGCAGTTTGGAGTAATTGCGCATAAACGATTTGTAGGCCGTCACTGGCTAATTTTGATTAAAAAAAATGGAAAATTCGGGATACGAATTAAAGCGCGTACAGTGAATCAGAGGTAAGCTGTTTTTTTTTCGGAGGAACGTTTTCTACAGTTGGGTGTAAAGTAGGAGTATCTCATCGGAGAGGCTAGAAGACCGTTTCTCCTCCCGCACTAGAAGATGTACTAGATATCACACAGAATTTGGCCCTCTCTAGAGGACTATAGTTTCTGTAAAAAATCGACTCTGGTGATTCTAATCAATAGGTCATTTTTGCATGCATATTCAGGTTTTGTGTCTTCGACTTCTATATTAAATAACACTACGTCGTTTTGGTTTCCCATTACGTTGTTCTTTTTTTGGGGCGACATCACAATGAAAAACTGTTAGCTTAAGATTGTCCAACCTTGAGGACCATGCAATAGCCATTCACCAAAATCACTGAATAAATGGATGAATGAATGAATGGAGCAGGGAGATGTTTTTTCTCATTTCATTCGTCATGCATTTGCGCTTGCTGTGATAATGCGTTCACCCGATAAACCGAGTAGGTATGAGATGCAATAAGACATGTGTTTTCTATTTCACCACTGATCCACTGAGCATGGTACCTAGTGTGTCTGGTGCGTTAAAAAAACGCGTTCATTGCATATTGAAACTGATAAGTAAAGGAAACCTGGTGTTTGGTAACGTTTTTGAATTCCTGTTGGTCCGTTAGCCCAACTGTCTTAAAGGTTCAAGACACCCTAGTGACTCAAACATGAAAAAACATGAAGACTGCTCTCAAGAAGATAGTGCCTTTCCATGTGACGGGAACCTTTTGCCTAGTGTCTCGGCGTTATTGATTCCAACTGACAAATTTTCAAGTGGATGGGTTTAGTTTACTGACTCCTTGGTTTAGTGTAGTATTCTAAAACAAAATTTTGAGGGCTGACCACGGATGAACACTATTCACGTTTCAAACCAATCTATTCTGCCTAAGGCTCCAAATCAGCGAGCTAAAGTGTGCGATACGCAACGGCATCTCCAAAGCCGTTTGACCGGCGACCGTACTCGCAGTCACGCTGGTCACTTCAGGCTAGATGGCCGTGAATGGACCTAGAGCGTTCCCTCAGCTGATCGGTTCACTCGAGCAAACACCATGGAGTTCAGCTGTTAAGTTACCTTTTATGGCTCCGCGAATACAGGCCATAACAGTTTGAATACTTGCCTGTGCCACGATGCAGAAGGTCAGCTCTGCGAACTTGTCGTCACACGGGCTAACAGACTGAGGATAAGTGCAGGACGAATCAATGAAGCTCGGACCCATACTCGTGTGTCTTCGGCAAAGTGAAGGTCGTCAGGACTGAGGGGCATTTGCAACACAAGATGGCAACCCATAAGCTATTCCTCTGTGACCATACCAGAAACGCATCTATTGCTGTCGCATCCCTGAAGGAGAATGTGGAGCAACTGATGCGTGGAATGACGTACATCTGGTTGATAGCCACCAATGAGTCCTATTCTACGATTTTCCATCAAGCCCTGTAAGATGGAGTGAATGGTATGTCCACTGACAGAATAATTTTCCAGCAAGAAAGACTACATTTCATTTAGTTAGATGTCTTACCTTGTGATAGGCAGAACACTGAAAAAACTGGCCTAAAACTAGGCCGCATCTTTACGTTGAGTGTTTAGGCGATAAAGTGTTTTTGGAAGCTTTCAATTATTGAAGCTACCACTTATGTTTTCAGGGGATATTAAACGATAAGTGGATGTTCAACAAACACACACAACTGCTGGACTACTCAAAAGATCAGTAAGTTTCTTTGTTATAACCTCTTGTTGTGTCTTGGTGCATTGAAGGATTTCAAAGCTCGGTAATTATTCTTTGTCCACCCTGAATACGGGGATGAGTTATTTGTTCACTCTAGACCTTAGACTGCAAAGAATTTTGCCAAAGGGTGCGGATGCTTTTGGATAAAATAATCAGCGTTGAATTGCATGATGCTTTCGGGCAAAATAAGAGTCAAACTTACGTCCTGTTGAAACAGGGGCGGTAGAATACAAAGGTAGGCGCGTGTTTGGGAGTAGAACAAGGACAACCGGGAAAAAACAGAGAAACTGGAAATTCTTCGCGAAATCTTATGACCAGAAGACTGGAATGACTGAGGTCTGATGGAACTTCACCTTATTTTGGTAGAAGATAAAAATCTGAATTGCAAGGGATCTCCTGGGAGGTGAAAAGCTGTCCAGAAGGAGAATCACCTAAATCTTCCGTTAAACCCCCTTTCCCAGTTAAAGAAATCGTTTTCGATTCCCAAGAACAAATAGCTTACTTTACAAAGAAGCCATTAGAATTGTAGGAACCGAGTTGTTTTAATCAGAACTACTCAGCCTAAACGTCCGATTTTAACATGTGTTTTCCACGGGGAGGTGTTCTGATATTTTTCTTGAGGTACATCAATAAAACCTTCAGGGTATCTCAGCGGGAATCTCGAAGTCTAAAGGTGACTTGATGCCAAAATATGGTATCCCAGGAAGTGTTCAGATTCTGATAAAAATCCGTGTTAGGTTATCCTGCGCTGAGCTAAGTCATCTTCATCTTCGTCCTGGGTCATCCCACAGAGTTACGAACCTCTTAGGACGTCATCTATGTAAGCGCTTTGAAATTCCTACCTGGCCATCTCATAAGTTTTATCGGTACATCTTGAATTATCCGAGAAGTACGGATACAGAAAACAACAAAACCGGTCACTACCTGGACCTATGTAAATTGCGTTCGTGTGTTACCAAAAAATTACGATTGCTGGGGTCATACTGATTAGGACTCACCGATCAGCGTTGTGTACGCAAAAAAACTTTGATTTTGAACTTGTGGCAGTAATCATGTGACTAGAGCCATGCGACTGAATAATGTTCACATTTGATGTATTATACTTTATAAACAATTTCTGCTTGCTTCATACCAGGGAGCAGGGAGTTAAAGAAATACAATAATATTTGTAGTATTCAAACTCACATTTCTCCTTTCATGTACAAACTAAAGTCTGGTTGCATAACAATAATCACGACGGTGAGAGTTGACAACTATCATTTCGGGAGCTCTGCACTCGATTCAGAATAAAAATCCCCCCGAGTTACTGACAAAAGTGGTTGAAAACACTGGCGCAAGGCTAAATTTTTATTGAAACAAGAAGCGAAGTCGACCCATGCAGAGTAGGGCCGTTCATCACTAGTGGGCAACTCAAGAAATTCTCGGGCGATTCTAACTTGCCTTCTTACTGATGCGAGCTCAACTAATGCGTCTTTCAGTATCAAGCGCTGAAGAGTAGTAGCAATTAGGAAGATGGTGTTAAGATTTAGTATTCTTGTTAGCTTGATGCAAGGGATGGTTTTTATTCCTTGTCAGTTCGGGAGAAACGGACCTTTTTGGGAGATAATTTGGTCATTTCTAAAAGGTGCTTGCCTATGGAGCCAGTGAATGGATGGCCTTGTTTTTGGCTTATCTACTTACTTATATATTTGGACTTACTTATATTTGGACTTGGCGATCACTCACGCAGATTGTGAAAGGTCGACCAAGATAGACTAGTGTTCTGCCAGACTTATTTGAGACGTATACATGTCACTGACGGACTCTGTCGAACTCAAGACCATTAGGTCATCCGTCCGTCACGGCCACCCTGGTCGGCCGAACACACTTGTTGTGGTCAGTATTGCTGTTGCTTGAGAAAAAGTGCATTTTTGCGAAATCCGCCCTCATAATGATGGGACTACAAAATGAATACTACTTGGAATATATCTTGCTGCACATATATATGAAGGACCTTGGCATTCTAACGAGCTGCTGGGCCACTCATTGATATATAAATACATATTTATATATGTATATCATCATTAGGTTGGCCAAAGGGAATGCCAGAGTTCACGTGGCCTTACGAGGTTAGGTAGAGGTCTGAACCCACAATTGAGAATGGAGCGGTTTCACAAGTACCAAGGTGTATTCTGCTTGCATCGTGGGTTTTTGTGGAATGATTTTGAAATTTTGTGGATGCTTCTGATTTGGCTACTGCTAGCCATTTTTAAGGACTTTCATGTTTATTCGATACATTTATTTGTATATTAATTTAGTTTTAACGGTAGAGACCAAGCTGAATTCAGTTCGGTCCCCGTTAAAAGCAAATTCGTGTGCAAATGAAAGTAGTTGGTGAATTCTGTCCAAATCGGTTTCAAACACAACAATAGGTTACCGGAAACCTGGGAACTGCGTCTACCTGATGGGTCCGAATATCAGCGAAAGAGGTTGTGGGCTTCTGGAAGCTTTTCAGCAACCTCACGACAAAAGGGCACACGTCCTTTGCCAGTTACCAGTACATGATATGACTTTGCCATATGAGTTGAACGTAAGATAACATAACACAAAAACCGTTTAGCTGCAGCACCCTTTCGGTGCCTAGCTGCCGTGACACACGAAGAAGGCACGAGGGCTGGAATACTGCCAGGTCTCCCAAGTATAGACAGGGGAAGTCGAGAGGCAGAGGTCGGGTTCAAACCGCGGATCTTCTGGTCAGTAAATTCACGCTCTAACCACTTGGTCCATCTCACCCCATAATATAACACTCAGTTGAAAAAAGACAGTATTATGCACATACGGTCTGGTTGAATCAAATGGATTAATCGGCCCATTGCAACAGGACCTGATGGGCTCGATTACAAAACCTATTGCACCCTTTGAGAAAAGTCGTGGGGAAATTCAGAATTTCGTCCACTATCTCTGGCTGTCTTCATTAACCCACACCAAAGGGCAATGAAAGAGATATGACAGAAGGAGAAGACAAAGGTGGAAGATGGACTGACCAGAAGGTGGAAGGAAGACGGTCCCAAATGGAGTGACATAAATCCGACTCCTAGTTATCCGTCAACAACAGAACATTGTGCCAAATTTACTTACCTTTTCGTAAGTCGGTGAGGTCTCGTTTAGGTAATTTTCCCGTTGAAGACAAAGATGACCTTGGGCAATCTGTAGACAATAGGAAAAGTGTTTCTGCATCAGCATAGTTAGCATAACACTCAACGGCTTAGTTCAAACACTTTTCTTAAACGAGTAGTCTTAAAATCCCGAGGTTGAACAGAATAAAGGCATCCTAAATTAAATTCGTATAAATATGACGACGTCTATTCGGCTTTCCCTTCAGAAGACAGTGAAGCCTTTCTGAAGATGTATTAGTCTTAACAAGAGGTGTCGGGTCTGCATGAAGCACGTTTCCATACCCGTTAATGAGGGTAAATTCCGATCCTGGAACATACCTCAATGACAAAATGCGATGAGTTTTTCAGATCCTGACCGATTTCAATCTGGAACAGTGGATTGTAGCCGTAGATTTTGAAGTGGGACAGATACATTTCGGTGAGATTAAAATGGTCCTTTGTCAGGAAATCCCCGTTGTCAGTTCGTGCACCTGGACTATTGCTGGGCAGCAGTGACCAACCGCCAAACAACCGTGTGATCCAGCTAAATAGGGGGGCGAATTTTCGTTCCTGTATCAGCGACTCGTTCATGCAAGCGTTGTAAAAAGCCTGTGCCATGACCAGTCCGGGACTGGGGTTTGGGATGCTTTGGTTCTCTGGGGAAATCAGTGAACACAGTAAAGTCAAATTCATTATATTCCTGGGGGGTTGTACGAAGAACAAAAAACAGTAATTTATGACCACATTACCGAATCAGCAACTATCAAGGGTTGATGTAGTATTTCCCAGAGTCATAGACGGTCGTACGATTTACTGAACAGCTTGAATTTAAGAAACCCGGATTAACTCATTCGCTGAGCATTTGTAGCAGCTAAAAGTCAAGAAATAGCGCAACTGAGTTGTCGTTGTCGTTACACTACTGAGTAATGAGTCAAATCAGTGACCTAATTATGATTAAAACTGGTAGTTAGGGTTACTAGTTAAAGGTTAGAATGGGATATTAAAAAAATTCATCCATCACAAGCTGTACTTTCTGCATTCTACATGGACATGGGTACGAATAAACTACTTGACACTTCCTGGGATGAAAAAACTTCATCTCAGGAGTTCCAAAATGACATGAGCTCAATTCACCCGATTGGCTGCGAGTTACTTACCTATTGATCGATAGATGGCGTACTACATCATTTTTAGTCTGTCAGCGGATGTTAAACAGAGAAGAATGGCTAGTCACGTGACATTTATTGATTCCCTAAAACCTGGATCATCAGCAGATGAGCGGACAAAAAACGAATGGGACGAATGAGATTTTGTGTTCTGGATACCATGCATAGTTACTAAAACTTCTCTATGGTTGTTACGGCTTAGGATGAGACTTTTAAAGGCCGAACCATGAACCAGATATGTGAAAATGTCTCCAATATCGATCGAACAATTACATGCAACCGTTGACCGACAGCAGTTTCGATCATTCAAACAATGATGGACAACACAATATCAGTGTTTAATACTGATGCTTCAGTGCCCCACAATCCTAATTTATTTGACATTCTTATTTTGAATAAAAGAAGTTTATGCAAACCCAACTCTTTCAGTCAGCATGAAATTAGGCGTGATAAAATGGTTGGATAGAACTGATTCCGAAAGCCAGTTTTACATCCGCTCACAACTAATCAGTTTTGTTCTCACCACTTTTCTGAATTGCTGATGCAAACTCACATAGTAGTTCTTCATTCCAATTATCGTGTTTTGAGCTGAAACTCTGTGTAACCATGTGGTATACACACTAGGTATACGTGCTCGTTCCACGGAGGTCACCAAGTTTGCGTATCTTGTCGTCTTTTGTTTTTGAAAACAGTCCGGGCTATCTTAAAGAGACGTCGTGATCTTCTCCGATGTCTCATGTCTACGTTGTAGAACAACGAGGAAAATGGCCTTCACAAGGACGAAGTATTCACTGCCCGTTGGCTCTGAAACACAGCAGCCTATGGAAGCAGATGTGCATGTCTTCATATGGTCACATTGCTAAGACACAAGCCAGCATCCATTCATACCAGCAGTGGTTTCGTTTAGAGCACTCGTGTCGGAACTAAGTTATGCAGACAGGGTTTTTGAAACTTCATCAGACTCCCTAAAATAGTAGGCCAATTTACAACTGGCTAGGATTTTACTGTGATAGTCAGCATCCCAAAATCTATTGAATCTGTTCACTTGCAATACGGGAAACTTTACCTGTGGTAGCAAAAACGGTGCATGGTTTTGCTAGGCAAGAGCTTATTATCTACTAACTAGTACATATATATGTAAGTCTGAGTGGAAATTTCATATGGACTGATTGAAAAAATTCGGCAAGTATACAAGGATTTCTAGGTATACGAGGGGGAGGGAAGAGACTAGAACTTACCGTGGTCGAATTGTCCATACAATTTTTTGACCCAATAAGGTACACTGGTGGCTTATCGTATGAAATGCACAGATTGTTCAATGGATAGAGGTTAGCCTAATACCGTTTCGAATACAGTTTTGAAACTGGAACATGTGGTTTTTCGTTCTTTCAAAACCATAATGCGTTGGTATTCTCCGCCAAAATTCGCTGCACCGGGCTCACGCTTTTGAGCCTATAGTTTGGGGCTCTAATCATCCTCCTGTTTAGCTTCTGGTGCCCTGGCGGCATCTTAGCTCACATACAAGCAATAAAAGGTGCTGCATATTCGCCAGCCGACTGACTGATGGTGGTGGGAAACTAATTAACTATTCTATCCAGTACGACGGGTTCAGCTATTGTTCTAGCCTCCGGAGATCTTAGTGCAAAAGTGAGAGGTCTCAGTTCACCGGAGGTGCGATTTGACTAACTGCTCATCTTAGGCTCAAGGTGTAGTGATAGTGGTGATAGAATTTCAAGCTTCGCGTTGACCACAACAGTACGGCAGCGAAGCATCGGTGTTGAACACTGACGTCATGCTGTCGATGATGATGATGATGACCACAATCCGATCACAAATTGCAGAACCTAATTCAGGCACAGTGGGCACTGTTGCGCCCTTTGACTTTCCACAACTGATGACGGAGCCAGATTGAATACACAAATGCAGGACCTGGTGACAAGGGGCTAATCCTGACTGCCAGTCTTTGTAAGCCCTTTACATGGATTCAGCTCACGCTTTCGTCCGGTGTAATTTTTCAGCAAGTTTCAATGGGAGATCCAAAAAACAAACTTATCGGTTAGGCATCGAAAAGTTTCTCACCCACAAGTTAAGCAATCTTACCAAGCTAGCCTGAGCGAATCTTTGAGTTCCACACCCCCAAAAGACTACAGTGGTAAATGGGATAAGATAGGCACCACCATTCATTCCATAGGGAACCCGACATGTGCTGTTTCTGAAGGCCTATCCAATAAGCACTGTAGTTCAGAAAGTCTACTGTTGTTTCCCGATACCAGATCTCGTATTCCATTGAAGACTTGGCATAGGTCGGCCAGAAGGGCCTGTTGTATATCAACTCAAGGACAGTCTGAGAAACCCTGTGGAATCAGAAGGTTCTGGAAATGGAGGTAGTTAGCATCGAAGGGACTACCCGAAAACGTTTTAGCTGGTACCAGAAACGGGGCCATCAAAGACCATATGGGAAATTTAATATACAACAAGAACCAGTATCTTAGCCTCTCGGCCGGTAATTTTGGACAAGAGTTTGGTTGGCGCCTACCGATCTACCCATGTCTTCATTTGTTCCTTTTAATTCGAGCCATGGACTGAGGTGAAGTCCTTCCTCAGTTTCTGCTTTGCAGCACCATGAAGCCACAGGGTCTGATGAACTCTATTCAGTGCTATTCAAAGAAGGAGGTAAACATTTGTGTTTCGCCTTGACCACGTTGTTTAAAATAAGTTGGTGACAAGCATGTACTTCAACGATCTGAGGCCATTCAATCATTCAAGAGAGGTTCCGGCAACAACTGCTTGAGTCGTAAAAGTATAGGCCCTATTTATGTTGTAACGCCTCTGCTGGATTCAGTAATACTTCTGGCGTCATCACGAGAGAGGCAAGTCGGAAGGCACAAGTTAGGAGTCCGACCAGATAGAAGGTGCATCTTCGTATTACTCCAAGTGCTACAGCGGGTCAGCGCCTATAGCTGACCAGCTGTGTCGCTCTGTATTGAATTCAAAGAAGCTTTCGACCACTTGTGTAGGTTGAGTCCGTATAGGCTTGGCCAAGGGAAATTTACCGAGTTTTATTAATATTCTTTCTGCCATTTATCCCATTCTTTTTATCGCATTAAGGTTGACAGGACACTATCCGAAAGATTCCTCACACCTAGTGGGCTTCGTCGGTAACCTTTTTCCTCGATTTCTTCATTGATACTATCAAGGAATGTACTCGTGAAGGGATCGTGACTCTGGGTTTCAAAATTATATCTGGAGAGAGATTGGTAGACAGTATATTATGCAAATGACATGGTTAGGTTATTCGATGATCATGTGATTCCACAAACGACTGTTCACTGTTTCGGCGTGAAGGTTGAGCTTTCAAAGTGCAAGGCCTTACTTCAGGATTTTCCACTCCCACGTACTTTTCCGAAACTTCAGGAACAGGAGCTTGAGTTTGTCGGTAGGTTTACTTATCTTGGCAACTGCACAGGCTGTGATTGCACTGGGACAAATGAAGTCAGCGTACGCACCACCAAGGTGTGAGCACTATTGGCCAACTTGCGTCACCTTTGGTGTCAGAAACGAATATCGGTAGGCTTGAAGGGACGTGTTTACAAAACAACCTCTGCGGTTGTGAAACTTGGGCACTCCGATCCGAAGACTTCAGAAGTGTCTCAGATCACCGTGTCTCCTTGGTAGCGCTTTGGTTAACTGGTTGCAGCATGTAGGCAACGAAACGGTCCGTAAGCTACTACCACGGAATGAGTTAAAAGTATTCAAGCAGCAGATAAGGTTTGTCAGGTTGGGATGATTAGGGTATGTAGGACGTGTTTAGGCCAAGGAAACCCTTGTTTTTCACTCCATACTCTTATTAGTGAGAGGTCCGGGCGGGGGACAGGTCATGGCGTGATGTGGCAGCTACGGTAAGGTTGAATGCCGTGGGATCTTCGGGTCCTCCTATGTGAGGTCTATCAAATTCTCCTTGCGCGGGGTAGCAAACCCTACAGGCACTCAACCGATTGCTGGAGCGTGATTGCTATTATTTCCTAACCGGACTGCCTAGCTAACGCTAGTCTGTCATTGTTTCGTGGGGTAGTGCTGGGCGAGGTTCGCAATAAACGTTGGATCCTTCTCGCGTCTTGATTCAGTATGTTTCTCAGAAGTTCTTATTTCATTGGTGTGGAAGAATTAGACACCTCGCTTTTGGCCTTCTCCCCTACTGACATTGGGGCCTTCTTTCTGCTTTTTGAAAACGCCTTCTTCCTTCATGGCGTTACAGCAACTACATACCCAGTACTGGTGCATTGCTATTCATTCTGATGGCGCTGGTGGTGTGGGCAAAAGAAAAAACCCGATTTTTTGCAACAGACCGATATCCCAAATGGATGGAACACTTTGCCCGTCAAATCAGTTCGTCGAAGGAAAACCAGCCAGTAGTGTTAGCCATAAAATTTGTGCAATCTTTTTCAGATCAGAGAACTTTCGCAGTGTATGTTTCACGAATCAAATCATAGCACAGTGCACCGGACCTCCGTAGTCTGGTTCGTTGTCTGTTCAAAAAAAAATACATAAAGGGAGACAGAATAGTCTGGAAATTGTTTTTGCCAATCACACCTTGGGGCAGACGCAGCATTTTCGATTTCAGAGGCGTAATGATACACTGACACTATTTGGGCCAGGCTAACTGTATGCCTGTGCTTCCGCACCCTTATACCATCGGAGTGGGGTAATCACTCTTTTGGCACACTCCTGTAACCAGTATACCACCACGTGCAACATCTGACGAATACGTAGCAGCTGGAATGACCAAAAATAGTCCACAGTCGATATCTGATATTATTTCAACAACCTGTATTCTTTCTGACAGTTTGAGAAACGGGGATGATGCATAGGCAAGATTTCCCACTTTGCCTTCCTTCCCTCAAACAACCTCATGGTATATAAGAGACAACTTCTACATTCGTTCGCATTCGTATTAGAAGTGGACCCCGTGCCACTTTGTGTTGTGTGGTTGCCACAACAATGAGGTGCTTACAAGTCTCTTTCAATCTTTTCAGCAAGATCAGATTCCTTAAAACAGTCCCAGAATGTCCAAAACCTATCGAGACACTCTAATCCCCAAAACCGCTGTAGGGAGGCCATCCGGACCAGAAAAGACAGCTTCCGATCAAACGCTCAAGCGGTCACTCACTTCAACAACGACCCACGAGTGTTCAGACATGCCACGACAGACGATGAGTGTTCACCAAACACCGATTAAACAGCCTAAATCAATGTAAAAGGTGCCACTTTCATAACGCGAGGCTCTTTGTAACTTTTGTACTCGATTGTTCGCAATAAAGCTGTTGTGTTCCTTGTTGGTGAGTCTTTTTCTGACATCAAGGTACTGAATCGAGGACAGCAGTTAGATACAACATATCCTCAACGCCCAAGGGTCTTTTTGTTCGCTAGAATGGTGGCCACCTCACTTGCTAACTTTTGTCACATTTCGTCATCAATATCCCCCTCGGGGTAGCTCTCTGAGTGTACTTTAATTTTTTAACCTTGGTAACGGGTCACTCTGAAGCCTGCCACTGGCCAGGTTCCTCCAGTCACACGAGGCCTCCTGCCTCGCTTAAGACGAATCAGGCAGACTGAAAGATATGAAACATTTGACCTTTTGATTGGCATCTTCAGACTGTTCGTTATGTGGAACAGCGTCTAATCCCTTTGCACCTATTCGATTATTTCCAATAAGATTGAAACGTTTTCCTGTGACTGAGTCCTTCAAAACCTAACCAACTCTTTAAATGACAAACCAAGAGTTTGACAGTAATCAGCTCCTAGCAGGGATTGGCAACTATTCGGGTAGAATGATAGGATTATTTGTTAACAGTCAGCTTGCTCGGAAAGATCTGCAGCTAGTTAAAACAAGTTTCACATCCACTCAAAACTACTTGCCAAATGACCTGGAGTTAAGTATGAATGAGTTCGAAATGTATACTTATGTTTCACAACTTGGCACTTACCCAGTAAATCTTTTATGAAGTAGTCCGTACTTCTTCCAAGTAGCTTCAGCAGAGACCACTGGTTTTGCCCTGCTGGTATCTGATTGCTTTTTATCCACCCATTACAAGCGAATTCGTAAAAATTGTCACAGGGCGATAATGAACGATCCAAGCTGGACAATATGGAGGAAGACGTCTTCAAACATTCCAACGTCAAGCAGGGCGTACCTGAACAAAGCAAGAATAGGGTAGGCAATAGTGTGAAACACAGGATAAGTCTAGTCCACTTGTAGAACCTCCAAGACGCATGCAGCAGTAAGCTTTTGAACAAAGACCGTCCTTGAATCGTTCCGTTATAAGCTGGGTTCATTGTGTTCGCATGGAAAAAGCAAATAGATGCATAGATTATAGGAAGGCAACAGGTAGTTTGAAGTGAGGTGTTTCCATTTAGGATAGGTTGCACCCATTGATCGATGAGGAATCACCGATCGACAGGTGGACTGATTGTGTGCTATGCGTCCAACCGTTAACGAATTCAGCACAGCCAATGATCAGCCACCTGGCTCTGTGACTTCCGTAGTATGTGCACTTAGTGAGTCATGGCTGTATGAAGTACTGCTTCACCAGCGTTATTGCATTTTAATGATAATCAACATTCGGCAGTTATTTCATCTGTCGACCTCCTCCATACTGAAAGGTACTAGCTTAGTTGATAGCAATAGTCAGCATACTACTTAAAAGTACGTGGAATCCGAGGGTGACGTACGACAGGGTACAAACCATTGCCTTTCAAGCTATTTCCTCGGTGGGTTGACTGAAGACGTGTTGGGAAATTATTCTGAATTGAGAATAGCGATGAGCATGAGCCGGCACTCAGTATTCGCAAAATGGAATCGAATTTTCGAAACCTATGACCTGTCCCCGATGGACTAAAGCAATCGGACAACTGAGTTCAGAGTACCAGTCTAAACTTTTGAGCTCCATTTAGGCATCTATTGGTCTCAGTGATGCTGAGAAATTATTCCACCGAACTTCTCCGCCAGAGGTACGATTATTCCAATGAGCAATGAAATTTGGTGTGCTGCAAAAATATGAAAGTAGATTAGGATGGATTTTGGTTTGAGCACATACGCAACAAAATTCAAAATTTTGGTTTAAAAGGTTTTACTCCGCTTGCAAAGGTTTTGTAGCTAAGAGCATTGTGCGGCTAGTGAGCACCGCACTAGCCCTTCTGGGAATTGTAGAACTACGGGGGCGCAATCTAAGATTATTATCGTTATCGTTCCGAGATAACCGCCTCAGAGATCAAGCCGTATCCGTTACAGTGAAAAAAAAACAGGTTTCGCTGGGTGGTAGGGGCCTGCATCCGTTTATTCGCTGGCCACTGCTTCAAGTAGCGCTGCTGACACCGTTGGGATCGGAAGTCCTCAATGGCACGTCATTCGCCTCACCAACCCGCGACAGCTACTGGATTGTCGTTGGAGTCACTGGGCCAAATTACACAAGCCTTTCAAGGATGGACATATCTATCTGTTACACGTTAAACGCGTTCTCAAAGTGGGTGATGCTGACCCATCCTATCGAGAAAATTGTACCCCTTATCTGGTACACCGCACTCATTTTCTGTATGCCAGTGGATGCTCCGACCACTTTATCAAACCTAACGTGGAAATCAAGGAAAACGCCTGTCAATCTGTTGTGATCACTGTACCGCATCCATAGCTGATAGGCCTTGTAATATCGTAGGGTGTTCCAGAATTAAGGAATTCGCAGTTTTTCGGATGAACTAAAATGAAACTCATCTGGGTGAACTGGACTGGAAATCCCCAAGCTAAACACTGGAGTCAGGTATGTCTTGAGACGGCTCTCCTTTGGATCCACAAGGTCAGCGCGAGTGTTCTCTAAGGTTCTGTTCCCCACCCACACTGTTTCTCCTATCTATTAGTAATATCCCGTCTTCTGTTTCTGGTTGCATCCATGCTTGTCTAGATGAAACAACAATTCCCCTTGCTAAAACCTATTCTTCTCGGCGTCATCTCGGAATGGGGCATGACAGCGTTCGTGGCAGTCGTACACACATGCTTGGGCATAGGCAAAGTCAACAGTGTGAGATTACGTTTGTTAGAGGTTTATCAAACACGATATTTGCGAGTAGTTGTACAGTGTTCGTTTGCAGTAACGCTACCAAAACATATGTATTCGAAATATCTCTAGCTTTTTATCCTTGCTGGATAAAATACCACCGAATTTGGTACTGAATTCCCCAGAGAAAGTCGAAATTGTGCCCGTTAGAAATGAAAACTCATGGAAACCGTAGGCTAGCAGCACTAGGCTGGATTCAAATTGAGTATGGGAGCCATTTAGGCGAGATAACTGGAAGCCAAGTTAGAATTACACCAGTTGATGTGCTTCTTGGTTATTGGTCGAAAGATCTTTCTAACTTTTCCTCATGTTTTACAAGCATATAAATGGGTTTCACAAGCGTGTTTTTTGTCATCATACAAGCTGGTATAGTGCGACTTTCGATACTTGGGCAGGAGATAGAGTATTAGTAACTAAACTGGACCTAATAAATTAAAAAAGTGGCCGGACGAAGATGAGGGTTATCAAGCAAAAACAATCAGGTGAACGACTTGTGCTTCTCTGATTCATCACCCGTGCAATCAGTAAACTGGGCAGGATTCCACTAATCGAAGTATAAACAAGAAATCACGAAAAACCACACGAGTAAACACGGAATTCGCAAATTCTTTGGACGCTGAAACTGCGACCGTCAAATGTTACGGCTATCCATCTTTTGTAAGGGGTGGTGGCCCACAAAACAAAGTGGACCCCCTGGTGGTAGAATGCACACGGTTTTCTTCATTGAAACAAGGAAAAAAGACCAATTCTCAAAATAGACGTCGGAAGGATAGTTTCTGGTTAATCTCAGAAGGCTGATACTGCGCTTGAATCAGAGGGAAATTTTTTAGTAAATGTGCGTTTATTTAGCAGATTAAAACAGTTGTTTAGTCGAATAAAGTACAATTATTTTTTTAAACCGAACAACGATAGTGGAAGTGATGTGCCTCGGGGGCGCAAAGGACTGCGTCTTGGGTTACTTTGCTGGTTGTCGCTTAAATCAAAAGGAACTTCCCAAAAGTTCTGTGGACCCACGAACCGACATCCTTGCGCATGCACGGGTTATATATATCCTGTCACTAAAGAATTTCAGAACACGTGACCTGGTATGAACTAAACTAGGGTTGAAGAATAGTGGCTTTGAACATATCAAGATGATTTAGCCATATTGCTGGTCACCTGTTTGCGTCTGAATGGTATGATAATCAACCAACAGCCCGAAGGTTGCAGGTTTGATTCCTAACAGAAGCAACAGTGAAAATTCCTGAACCTCTTACGCTACCAACAGTTACTAAGTAGCTTAGAGGAAGAATAATTTCAAATGATGAGTGAGAATGCCATCTGGGAAGTCATCAGTTGAGTAGCCACTGAACTCCTCCTGACCACGTGACGTGGATTCCGTGATTGAAGGATGAATGGCATTATATATCGTCTAGGTGCGAGGGAATCACGCTACTAATCAGCCGCTCTTCTGGTCGAACGGTTATATTCACATCATTGGCTGGTCGCGTGTTCGGGAGTTTGGTGAGATGCGTACTGTAGATGACTCCCGACAAGGATGAAGCAACTGCCCCTCGGCTTCTCAACATAAATTCGATTCATTTACAGGACAAAATCTCATTTAGAGGACGAATAAGCTCCTCGGCCTCTCAACGTAGGTTGATTTCGCCGGCAAGATAGAGTATTTCAGACTCTGTCAATCACCTACTGAAAATGTACTCAGTCAGTCTGATGACCCTTGACATGATGGTGTTGTGCAACACACAGAGACAGCGTGCTCTACTTTGTTTCTCACCGATCAGATTTGGGCCAAGTGTTAGCCCCACATAAACAGATCACGTACAATTGGGTGCGTCGCGCTAATATGGTGACAATGCAGACATTGGTGACTGACTCTATTGATTTCTTGAGGTGGCACCTTTGAAGAAATGATCTGCAAGTGATTTGGACTAACGTGACTGACTCAACCGTGTTGGGTTACGGGGACATCGGGATGGCTGCAAGCGGTTAGAATTCTGAATAGAAGAATACTGCAAGAGATTCGATGATTCTCGAAAGAAGAATAACAATCTGCCTCAACCTGTCATGCAATGAGATTCCTGCCTTCTGGATCTGTATTGAAACACCTTTCCCTTTACTATTAAGCAAAACCAAGCGAGTGGAAACAACACAGTTTGTCTACTTTCCATCAGTCCGATTTGTATCAAATACGGGTGTCCATCTGGTCTGGAGCATGACAGGACATCCAGTGCACAGCAAGATCCAAACAGGCTTAGAAATGTTTTAAGGAAGTTTTGGGGACCATCATTACAGGGGAATATCACTCGTGATATAAATGTCACAGCCATGCACTACAGGTTTTCTCATTCTGAGTCGTAGGGCTTTGCGACGTTGTAGAATTTTAACGTTCCTCCTTCGAACAGTCTTCATCCTGTTTTAAGATCATTCTGGTTAGCCCACACCAAAGCGGTGAACTTGGTTTTGTTGGAGTTTAAATGGAGCGTATCAGAAGCACATGCTCACCGCCTCATCTATATTTGGACCGCGCAATCTGGTACGCTTGCGAGAACTTTGCACAGAAGCACCGTGGATGCGCATATATCATCGAGATCGAACAAACAAGCGTTTTGGCAAAAATTAGTTGACTTTTGTCTGTTGAAGCAGGGCGAAATATTGAGCTAAGGGAATTCCAGCAGCCCCGTGAGTAGTTTTTAAAATTAACTTTCAGTGCAGTTCCGGGCGTCCTCAGATTCTCTTACTTCTCCGTATTTACTGACAGTCAGTCTGTTGTGAAGCCGGACTTGAATGGTCTTGAACGATTGAGGAATGCTTGCTTATTGTCCGATTTACGCCTGTTCATCTTCCCCATGAGCTGAAACGTTTGAGAACCACTGGACCAGACACTATCCGGATTGGACAGGCTACACAACTAATATTCATGGCTTACTGTGCCTCATATCCAGGTGCGTTTTTCTGTTGACATGTGGCATTATCCGGTCTCCACGTTGCACTAGACTACAGAAACGGATTTATGTATGTCTGCTCAATCGCGACTTCTTGAGGGGTCTTTTTTGAGTTCATTGTTTAGGGCTTATTGTGATGGTCAGCGTCCACGTAGCGGGATGTCGTGCCTAGCCGAGTTTGGAACAAACTTGTGTGGATTGTGATTAGTCATGGATCTACTTGGTTCCTTGGTGTCGGGTGATTCGCAACGCAGGTTTTGCATTTTGGTCCATATTGGATGAGAAAAGTATTCATCCTGGAGCGTAAAGAGCGATCCTTTTATTCTGAGAGTTGAGGATGGTCTTCCTAAATTTATCAAAGCCCAGTCAGCTCCCGCGAAGAAGGGAGTCCTTAATTGGAGATTAGTTTCTCTCGGGTGCCTATTCGGATGAATTATTGTAGGTTAGTCAGCTAGGTGAGCCAAGCTGCAAGTGGCGTGATGGCGGGAAATAAATACCCAGTTGGGCTGGATCGAAGCCAAGATAAATCGTCAGTCAATAAACGCACCACAAATGTTAACAAGAGGGTCGCAGCACCGGCAGTCAATTGAAATATAGTCATCAGTCAAAAAAGGTGGCTGTACAGTTTCTTCTACCCTCCTTACTAAGGGAGAACACTACTCAATTCAAAAAGTTCTAAGTGCATAGGCCTGGGTGGTTGACAAAACTCGTTCAGCCACTCTTTTGAAGAACGAATAGCTGGTTGAGCGAGCTACAAGGGAAGCTTTCGGGCACACCACCTGTTAGTCACTTTGGATTATACAGTTAAGGGATATACTGTACCCCTGTACGTAGAATCTAGGTGATATCCCGAAAATCTTTTGAACAAGTGTCTACTTATATATCTTGAGTGCCGCGCATTACAGCCTAATTATTAACTAGGAAAATTAAAAATATGGGACACTATACTGAATGTGTGCTGCGCCAACCTATTAGGCGATGCGTTCAACGATCGTTCTCAGGTAAAAACCTGGCCAGTTTTCTCGCAAGCGTGATACAAAAATAGCGCAAAATCTTCCACAAACTGGTATCATCGCGACGTTCAGAAATTGTCCAAGGGGTATGATAGACTTGCTGACACGAGTATAAAGACACAACCATCCTGTAATGGAACAGTGACGTCAAGCGGCGTGCTGGGCGCCACCTGCTGACCTTCTCTTGTCTATCTTCCCTCAGTGATTTCACTGTGATTTAATTGGTAACTGTTTTTCTCTGGGAGAATTGTCAGGAAAGACAAACTTTTGGATGGTCGATTTCAGTCCCGCTTCATCGAACACGTACAACAGTAAAATAGAAAATTAGGCAAAGAAAACCATATAATTTTGTCCACCTTTTCGTGCAAAAGCAAGGGCATTATCCATCCAATGTTGGAATGGCATGACTGGTCGATCACGGCAGCCTCAAGGCTTCACGTTTTCACTTTTATGGTAAAAGGAGGGATCATCAACCGAACAAGTGTCCCTTCAGTTGTTTCGAGCACCCGTCAGCTAATAGCCATAACTGATTGTGTAGCAACCGAGAGAGTGCGTTGAATGCCTCGATCGATCCGGTCCAGTGGTCCATCGCTATCAAGTGACCTGCAATATCGCTTCGGCAGTCGATAAGTGCTCCTTAGTTCGCTCAGACAAGCACCGACACAACAGAAATCATATCATCTTTAAAGAAACAACTAAATTTGGATTGGCTTTCCAGCCACTGACTCTGTGAAGGACCTCTTGGTGATTTGCCGTCCTGTATACCTGCTTGCTTGCTCCATAAGTTCGATTACCCCGTTCCAAAAGAAGGAATACTCCCTCGACTGCTAGTCACTAGGCCCTACAGGCCCTCTGTCAGCCACAGTTGGCTATAATCGATAACATGTCAGATAGAACCTTGTCTTATCTGCTTTCCAATCGACTACTTGTCTGTGTCAGCTCGGATGTCCCAAGCACGGAATAGTTTTCTTAACTTTTTTTTTTGAAATTTTAATAAAGACAATAGCCTCACGTGAGTTCCAAATGTCGCGCCAAAAATTTCGTTCGGATGAAAGCGTGCTATTTTATCTTCATCTGTACAACCCTTCTAAGAGGTTGACCCAAGGAAGCAAACTTCTCCTTCCAAGTGAATTGGATGGTGAAATTGAAACATCAAGGAAGCTATTTTCTTGAGCTGACACTACTCACAAGATTGCTATAAACCAGACTAGCATGCCAATGAATGTATTTCTTAAACCGAGAATGTCACTTTCTTGTTAACATTTGTAACAATCCGAAAATGCATCACTTGAATTTTAAGGGTAGATCAATCGGATTTTTTATGCCAGCCGGAAAACCACAAACCGCGCCAAACTGCTAGCGGGGCGTGAACATCAAATATGGATCAAGGTGCAGAAAATATGACTGTTCATCAGTCATATTTGTCCTAATTCTAATTACTTGATTGGATTGGATAGTGAGGAGATTTTTCACTCCCAGTCAAGATTTCATTGCTGCTTCTACGCTGGAAATCTACTCATGTTCGAATGCTCCTGGGCTTTTCAAAGTAGAT
Source organism: Opisthorchis viverrini (assembly GCF_000715545.1). Taxonomy (NCBI): domain Eukaryota; kingdom Metazoa; phylum Platyhelminthes; class Trematoda; order Opisthorchiida; family Opisthorchiidae; genus Opisthorchis; species Opisthorchis viverrini. Next base: position 1,439,145 of record NW_008751741.1, read on the forward strand.
TTACTTCATTGTAAGATCAAATCTCGAATGCTGTTGTGGTGTGAATGTTAACTTGATAGCTGTTAAACGCCTATTGGGTTCTCTTATTTACTGTTGACAGCAGCTGCATTCCCATCTATTGATTATAGTCCGGGTTCAGGAAGAATTTTGGTGTCCTCGAAAAGACGCCTGTTTTCACCTGGGTTAGACCATCACCTGGGGTTACATCATACAGGGAAAGACCCTTCTGTCAAACCAACGTCACATTTGGCACCGCCCGCCAGATACACTGGTGTGCACTTGATGATGTAATGTATTGAAACTTCAAAAACCAGGGGCTTGCTAGTTTAAGTTTAAGTTCTAACCAAAGCCACGGTTGGTAAACTGCTTCTTGAAAGTGGGGCGTCAACGCTGTTATGGTTGATTGCATTTGTAATGTAGCTAATGGACTGGGACAGCCTGTTGTTAGTCGTGAGCTTGATGTTCCTTACAGTGCGTCTATTGGTCAGGATTCAGGCATGATTCTAACCTGTTATTTCAGAGAGCTGCTAGTGTTTGACTGTTTGAAAGATTGAGCGGCCGTTTTCCGTGTGGTTTTCAGCTTTTATAGTTGGCAGAGTCAAAGATAAGAATTAAGTCAACTGTTTGAACACCTCTTTTTTGGTTGCTTTATATAAATCGCTATCTACTGAGCATAAATTCGGAAGACTCATCCCACGTCTTCGAAGAATTAACTGAGAAGTCACACCACCGGGTGCCTGTGCTTCAAATTATGCGACTGTGGTATCTCGATCCTCTCGACTGAACCAAAGCTATGTAGCCAATTTTGCGGGAATTCGAATGCGCAGTAGCTGGCCACATCAGGGGTGGATAAAACGGCAAGTCGCAATATTCGGACAGTTTCACGGTAAATTTAGCTACGCGGTGCTCGGCTGGTTGCACAGAAAACTTCGGAAGCCAACTACTTCAGAGTAAAGGTGTAGTTTTAGTATTATACTAGTGTGGCTAGTCTCTCAAACTGGGGTGAACCTGTTTGGCAAGTGAATCGGTTATGAATAATTCCACTGACATTAAAAGTGGATTTCTTAAATGTATTTTACCTGATCAAAGTACAATCCAGGGGCTTCGTCGCCAGTGCTGCGCGAAACCAAAACTGTACTGATCTGCCAAGCTCTGATTATTCTTGGTGCTGTCCTGTATCCTCTGAACCTTACTTAAAAGTAACAGCACCCGGCCGGTAGGCTAATAAGCAAACAACACGGTTGTTTCACGGCGAAAGTATGTTGTAGTTTAAAGCAAAGCAAGTCCCAGGGTGCAAAATGTACTTATGACTGGTTCATACTGCTTGGAATAGTCCTTTATGCAGACTAATCCATGCAAGCAACGGAGACCGATCAGTACATCGTGCATCCCATCAAGAGACTTTTCGTTCCCCCCCCCTCACAATACATCCTGGAAAATAACGTACGGGGACACTTTCGTTGGACGCGCTCTTCTTCGACAGTCTGCCTCTGTGTCTTTAGTTTGGATATACGATGGCTCAGTGCAAACCTCATTTGGTAGAATCCATATTGCGGAGAATCGATCAGCTTCGCTCAGTCGGATGGCCAATTTGAAAACAGACGACAATGTGCCATGCCAAGTCTTGCTTTGATTATTTCAATAGTCAGATAGCTGAGTTAGACCCGTGCCAAGTATTTGCCCTGAACTTCTCAGAAGGTTGGTTGTTGTTTTGGGAGAAGTCTTTTCCCGTGTATATCGGTACTATTTAAATCGTGGTGGGATTTCCGCTTTCCGCCAGATAAAGTTGGTAAATTAAAGAAGTTCATTTCTCAGAGTCGGTCCACCATGCCTTAGGAGTTCTGCTTCACGCTTGTCTCCTCCGGTTGTCTTTTCATGTCTGCTTCTGGTGTCTTTTCAGTAACTGTTTCATTCAGAGCGAATATTTCCCTTTACAAGTCTGAACACTACGGTGAAAACATGGAGGTTGGGGGACGTAAGTATTTCGTAATGTCTCGTCATAACCAAGGCCAATATCCGGAAAGAACTTCTGGTGCTGTGTGCTGAAAATGTTGGTTTCAAGTTCCTTAGCTCGTCTGATCAACAGGTCGATGGTATTACGATATCCAGCTCACTCTACACAGATTTAACCATTTTTACCTAATGAACAAGAGGTGGCACCTCACGGGATTTATTTTGAAATCGACTTAATATTGACGCTACGTAGATGGCGAAAACCAGAAACACGGGAATGTCTGCCACCATATTCAGTGAACGCGTAGTGTTTATCCAATGACTCTCTGAACGTCTGACTGCACCTGCAGCTGATTGATCTGTTCAACGTAGTGTCCGGCCAACATGACACCTCCCCAGTTTCACATCCTGCAAAAGTAACGCTGCAGAAACGTTTCCTAGGGGACGTCGGATCTCTAGACTAGGTTGCGTTGCCATTGAAATGGAACCAGTCACGATGAACAAAACGGGTATCTTTCATATTTCACCAGGACACACGCCAATGTGGGAGTTAACTCCAGTAAATGTGACAGTGCATCCAAGGCGTTAATCCAAACAAAGCACGTTTTCAAGGGAAACAGCGCGATGAACATGGTAACATCGCCTAGCGGCGGCACTAAAGCGGACCTCTTGCGTGGCAAAACTATGCTACCTCAACCAGACTCAGAAGGTTACCACTACCCTCAACCATAGCAGACCTGGCTATTGGGACCATATCGCACTGCGTACACCAGTGAATACATAACTTCAAATCAGAGTAGCAGAACTGACAGGTGTTTTACCACTAGAATTCGAAAGCGTGTGCCTCTTGGGGTTCGAATGCACTTTTCTAAAAATGCCTGATCGACTTACAGACAGAAAACACGACAATCAAACAGACAACAGATACCTTCATTCTCAAATTAGTGTTGTGGATATTTTGCGTTGATTTTATACGTGTCCTTTACACGTTTGTAAAAGAATCCAAAAAGAAGAATATGAATTCTGTGCGCGTTGCAACGCAACAAGTATCGTGGAAATATCCATCCTATATCTCACTCCATAGACTCCACAAAGGCTTCCAACCTAGTAGTAATGTACACAGGTCTTGCTAACCATGATCGTTCACAGAAATTTGTGATGCCTATTTGAGGTCTACCTGATGAAATGTGGGCAAAGTGCAACCCTATGGATCCTCTTTAGACGGCTTTTAATAAATATCAAGCAAGAGAGGAGTGTGTCAGTGACGCCGTTTTTATTTGTATCTGGTGACCGCTGCGGAAGCATCTTCAGTGAATGATGACGTTGGCACACAGTGTAATTATCAGCCGGACAAACCTCCGTGCAAAATTACACGCTTGGCTGCAAGGAATTTGTTTCATCGAACTACGCTCCGAATTGACTGTATACCAAAAATAAATAACCATGGCACCTAGAGGCTACTACTTTACAACGCTGAGAAAATTTTATTCATGTGCAAACCTGCAGCGTGTGGACCTTCCGACTTTTTCACTCAAGGATGGGACAGAATGGGTTGACTCCTATACAGAATTCCGTTACCTTGGAGTACGCTGTCTAGTGACTTCACTGCTCACGTGACCTGAGATCCACTGGCTACTGGGAAGCACGAATGACGATTGTGGCAAAACCAAGGTTTGATGTTGGAGATCGGACTGCGTATCTATTGGACGACAGTTATATCTGTTCTATAGTACGGTAACGAAAAGATGACCAAATGGAAATGACCTGACAGTTGAGCGGCTTCCAAGTGCAATGCATGGGGGAAATACATGACATCAGAGCTGTGTGAAGCGATAGACGCTGTGGTGATAAAGTTGCTCTTGGTTGCCTGAATGTGTCTGTTGAATCAAAGAAAACAAAAATGAATACTCGAAAAAAAAAACAGTCCCGGTGAACAGAAAGGAAGAATCTGGGCACTCTGGTAGAAAGTCCATACCAGGTTGGGTCTCATGAAATAAAACACTGGTACCCTTGAACTGATTGGCTTCAGTGAACACACAGCGACCCATTCGTGAAGCGTTCACGGGTTAAGCCATCAAAGTGTTAAACTCGCGATGGTGCTGGAGGCGACTTTCTGTGGCCATTGTCATGTAGATCGAAAACGGCCGAATCATGCTTTGTCACAGTCGAAATGGATGCTACCCGAGTTTTGGTTACTAGTAACGCGTGCCACAAGCATAGTCAAAACGGACACCATTGGGCTGAACTGCTAATTGTTCCGAAACGATCAATCTGGAGGCCCTAGATTACAGCTGATGAACGCTGTACTTGAAGTTTCCTACAGTTCAGTAAAACCCCAACGTGTCTGATCAAGGCAGCAACAGTCTCTGTCTTTCATCTTGCTCCCCCCTCCCCCTCAGAAAAAACTAAAAACGTAGCATGTGCTTACGGAGAACCAAAATTCTACAAGGCCGACGTCCCTTTTCGACGAACTACAGACTTCATTGCTTGTAGCACTCACAAATTAGCGGGATATCCTAACAATAAACCGAAAATGCTATGAGGGTTCTAGTCCGGCGCATAAGTGATTCGGAAAAAAAATCCCTACTTTTACATAGCAAGTGGCTTTCATGTTGCTTTCATGTTCTCCACCAGTCACCGAGTGCTAGTGCTTCATCCACAAAGTTCCTGCCACTAGGCGCAAAAACCTGACATTCTCCGAGGCCCTAATAAACGGTCTGAAAATACGAGTATGGATTATGTATTTTGCGTCTAAAAACTCAAGCTGCTCACTGTTTCACTCAGGATAGTGTTGCAGGCTTGACCACACGGGTTGCACAAAACTGTCCGCCTGAAGATGGGTGAAAGGAGTAGAAACTATCATCATCAATCGACAGCATGACATCAGTATTTAACACCGATGCTTCACTGCCGTACAACCATGACTTATTTGAAAGCCTTATTGGGAAGAAAAGAGTAAAGATGGACGGGGTGGGACTTGGTGCTAGCTTAACATAATCATTCCGAGGTGCCTACACCTCCAGACATTCACTCAGGCAATCTGGACAGAAACTGACAACAAGAACGCCACTGACATCGGTTGAGTAGAGACTACCAACAATCTACACAAAAAAGGTTATCGGAAACGGTTTGTTGCACGATACGCTTTTGAGCCTCGATCACTTACCATACAGCACCAATACATCTGGAAACATCCAGAAGATACTGCATCACAATTAAATTCAGGGTCCATTTGCTTTTTTCGAATGTCTGAAAGTAGGTTTGGACCTTCATTCAGGCACGGCTGGTTTTGTGCGTGATAACTACGATCGGGAACCCTTATCAGGTGTGAATTAAAAACGGTGACCGAAAATACTGTGCACTCTACTCTACTCTTCTTGAACTCATACTTCCGAAAAGTCCGACGTCAAAGGTGATGATATGTTAATGTGCATTTCGTGACGTTGCATTCAAACATGCATACATATGCACGAGTGCACACCGAGTTTTTCTCGGGTGCAACTTCAGACGAAAAACACCAGAATGCATGATTGTTTAGCATAGTTTCGCCTTGTTCTGTGGTGACGCGTCTCGGGAGTTAATTTACTTTCTGAATGTAGGTTCTCGGGATGGATTCTCCCTGAGACATACCGTCTTTGAAATTGTATCTGGAGTTGTAATCCACAATGTAGTTTTTCTGGAGGCAGTGTCACGAGGAACTATGATCACAGTGCGTCTCTGTTGCGGGATCTGTTTTGTCGAGCTATGTAAGTCATACGAACATCAGGAATGAGGCCACTTACAAGATGGCAATATCTATTCAGCTCATACACCATGGATAACAGATACCATTTCCATATACTTATTATCCGTTTTCACTTTGAGCTCTCGATTGACAGAGGTAGGCTGTACAGGGCGGACTGATTGTTTTCGGTAAACTATCGCCTACTTTGAAGTAAGAGAATCGGGATGACTGAACAAAGAGATCATGATCGTTAATATTTGTACACGCCTAAGAAATGTTTGAAGCCAGTATCTTCTGTGCCTTTGTTTCACTCGATTTCTTGTAAACTAGGTCGTGTACAGAAGACACCTCAGTAGAGCGCCCCAGGGGAACGGCCTAGCCCTTCCTAGTTAGGAGGGGGTGACTTTTATGGAGTGAAACGCATCATTGATCGTGCCAGCGAGTGATGTAGGTAAAAGTACAATCATACCCTGAGGTTCCCGCACTAATATTGCTTTCCCTGGTCATGACACCTGCAACAGGACAAGTGTCCGCTTTTATAGACATCACCGTATCGACCGAGGAAAACTTCTTCAAAATGTTAGAAAGCCAACTGCGGTTGGACCAGAGACTCGCATTTTGATCCGAATATGTGTACGAGTCTGCTCTGGGACTTCTATCCATAGAATGACAGTGCCAGCATTGACATCATCCACAGCTGTGTTGATTCTGCACACTTATATTAAAGGTTAGACATGTGATGACAGTGTGGTAGCCTCAACAAGTTATGTTCTAGCTCAGGGGTTTGTACCTGGAGTCACAGTTGTGTGATTTTATTTGTTCTCTGGGTGGCCACTGTCATGGAAACCAGCCGTCAAATTCGCCCACATTATCTGGTCTTTGAAGCGTATTTCAGTGGTTGACTTCCCCTCGGGAGAAGCCAGAAGAGCTTGCTTTCGGTTGTTCCTTTGAAGCAACCTGTCTAGAGCGGACCTAATAAAACACACACTTCTCAGTTGTCGTTTCGTCCTGCAAGTGAAGTCAATCTATGCTGGGAAGCCGAGAAGCGCCGTCCAGTATTTATCCTCACTGGGAATCATCAGCCCATAAATCCTCAGGGAAATTCAAACCCGCTACCTTTCGGCTAGTGGTTTGAACACTTGACCGCTTGGTCCTGAACAGCCGATCAACAGTGCGACGAATTCGTACTTAGACAGGACATGGCGCCACTCATCCTTCAGTCAAAGGGGTTACACCACATGTTCAGGTACTAACTGGCTGTTCGAGTAACGACTTTCCGGATGGAGGTTCCACACGTCGTGTGGATCGCACTCCCTCCCATACTGTTTACACTTTGTTGACATCTACAGGATAGCACTCCTAATCTACCTTTTCACCTACTCTTCCCGGTGTAAGAAAATACAGCATAGACGTAATACGTTACTCATAAGTTTGCTGAAAACTCTTTGACAACGCATGATCGGACTCATCAGATAGGCTCAGTCCCCGAGTTTCCGTCAACCTTATGGTCTACTTGAAACCAAATTGCACGAAGCAAGCGAAATTCACTCACTCGCATGTCAGTTTGATTTCGACGGGAGATTCACTTGGAACCCACGCGAATCTCTTGTGATTGGTGCAGCACATTCAAGTGATTTGGAACTTTATTTAGTCTATTTTTACAGCGATGCATATAGCATGTGAGCCTAATTACAGACTTCTGATATGATTTGTCCAACATGCCAATACTGGTGTCATCTTATTTGCTAGCTCTTGCGTTTCACCCATTGTGGGAACACTGGTGAATATGGAAATATCGGTGTAATGCGACTGTGAGTTATTCATGTGTGAATCAAAGACGCCGTGAAATCGATCGGTGTGGTTTTCTGAATGACCGGTGGAAGTCAGAGACGTACTAATCACACTTGCGCAGATAATTCCTCAAAAGGATAAGTGAGTTGAATTTCATGGAGACTATAGTCGAAAACGTTTCATCTTTGCCATTTTAAAACCAAAACCAGAAAATGAATCAGAAATCCATGGATGGCTGTAGTTAGGAGTAACTAACACGTGATCTTTTGCGTTACACACAGGATGATTACTATGATAGCCCTTAGATGTTTGTGGTACTTCATCTCTGATCCCGCCCCTTTCAGTTTTGAGAAAATACTCCCAAGTATCAATATGTTACGGGATTTTTACAGTTAGGTTTGCAATGGCAGAACATGCTGATATTCGTGACCAGTATAATATTCTAACTAGTCATACGGTAGACGTGCCAACGGAGAAGAAACGGCACAATAATTTGTTGATTTCACTACTCATATAGGAATTGTGAGGTAACCTTCGCAATTCACGTTTCCCGGAAAAAATCCGATCCCGTCACGTGGGTTACCAAAATTTTCTGTCTGGATTCACAAGCAGGATAAACAGTTGTGAATTATCCCGATATAACCATTGTCTGTATCTGGGGTTTTGTATGTGATCGCTAGCACCAAACAATTGCGTTTGCACCATCGCTATCAGAGGTTTTGGACGGGAGAGTTACTTGAAAAGCAAACCAAGTAAAACTCAAGGTTTCCATTGATTCTACTAGGATTTCCGAATGCACAGAAAGATGGGTCGCAAACAACTGTCGCAGTAGGCAGTGCTATCCTAGTCCGGAACATAGTGTGTGAGGGACTAATCGAGGGGTTCTTGGTTCTTCGTTTTCTCAAGTCCAGGTTTTTGCCAGCTTAAGTTATCCTAGCTTGTGCGTTGGCTTTGTGTCACAGCTATGGGCAAGATGGCTCAGTAGTTAGAGCGCGAATTTACTGATCGGAAGGTCTGTGGTTCGAACTCGACTTCTGCATCTCGAGTTCTGTCTAGACTTGAGCAACCTGGCAGTATCCCAGTCCCGGTGCTTCCTTTGGGTGGCATAGCAGCTGGACACCGAAAGGACGTTTCAGGTGAACGACTGCTATTATTATTATTATTATTATTATTATTACAGCTGCGTACAGAATGGAAAACTGGTTGAATCGGTCTTCTCTCAGCACAAAGTGAGCCACCCACTTCACATCAAATTGTGTTTTTGTCTTCTTCAATGTAATATGCTCCTTGTGTGGCTGGAAAGAAAGATTCGATGGGGTTTCTAGAATTAAACCTACTCGATGGAAGACAAGCATAGAAAAACTGGCCTCGGGCCATCCAGTGGTTTGCACTAACCTTAGGAATAGTATATTCTATCGAGTAATACTAAATCGATGCATCAAAAGTAGTCCCAACTCTACCTCGAGTAATTTTTGCAGTACACATTAAGAGAGACCTTACAGATTCTCGATACAACACCAGCTTTGTTTTCACCCTTTCGTCAGGTTATTGATTAGTATAGGTTAGAAAGGCTTCCTGTCTTTTGTGTTCAAAGGAATAATAAAGTAATGTGAGGCTTGGTGGTTAAAGTAACAAACCTTTCCGCCATCGATCCAGTTGCAATAAAGCCACATTAAGACGGAGCGAAGCACACAGATAGCCACAGATAACCATCGCGATAAATTAAAGTTTAGTATCACATTGGCCAGTACAGGCTGTTTCAATCCAATACCAACGCAGTCTTTCAGTGACCGAACAAGGAAACCGCGGATCAGCGAAATACACTCATTTGCAAACACGGGTTAGTCGTCAATCGATCTCAGACCATCACTTATGTCCTCTGGTTATCCTTCAGCCACTGGGATGCTGTTCGGACAACTAGTTCAAACGGATCCCCTCTCTGAAAGAACTTCATGGCTGTGGAAGAAAGAGGTGGTTATCATTCCTAGAATGGAACGTACTCACACGGAGAATGTATGAAGTGAATAAATTCTCTTTCGGGTTGTAGACAATCTCGAATGTGCCGGCAGAAAATTACTATTTTTTTACTGTTATAGTTAACTCAGTGGGAATTTGTAAGCGTAATGAACTTTACTGTCTTCAGAATTCGATTTTGGTCTGCTACTGCCAGGAGAGTGTTCGCGTGCGCACTTACAGATGGAAAAAAAACATCAGACTGATGGTGCGTGTTACAGCTTGTCTAGAGTCGAGATAAAGCGGAAACAACGACAATTATAGGTCCTGATGATGTCTGATGTGGGTCATCGGCGAGGAAATTGTCCCTGATTAGGATCATTTTTTGACTTCGTCGAGTTTTCAGCACCTGTGGCAAACTTTGTTACTGGAGACTCAGAAATGAATCAACTTTCAAAGTCAACAACTATTGGACAAAAACTATGAGATGAACTATGAGAACGAAGTTGGTGTATTCTCCTTGCAAATGGAGTATACAAGATGAACGGTAATCAGAAGAGGACTTATCATTTCGCATCTGTCAGAAAGGTTGGGAATCCGTGAAGAACGATAAGAAACGGTATTGAAATGAGAGTCAGAAAAGCAGATTTACCTCTCAGAATGGATAATAATAGGCCTGGGCCTGTTAGGTTCATTCTATCACTCAGTTTCATGGCTCTATTTTAGCTCGCAACAGTTTGACTGATCACCAGTAAACCAGTTAGTTGGTAGCTGTTCAGAAAGCTACAGCCAACCACCACAGTTTGAAAGGGATCTACAAGTCTTATTTCGATAATCTTTTCGTTTGATACAGATTCACCTTGCACCGATGCTTCTCCCGACATTTCCAGGTGGTTATCTAAGGACTCACTCGAATTTGGCAGAACTACCAGCTCCTATGCTTAAGGACATGTCTTACTGTTTACCAAAAATATCTGTATTTACTTCAAGAAATCAGCCAAAAGAAAGTGGTGATGTTTTTTATGGAGCTTGCTTTGAGATGAAACTTAGCTAATATTTCTATAGTTGGAATTGATTATTCAAAAAGGAATAAGAACTCACCAACTCTCTTTGCATGAAAGATAGTCGGCTGGTGGATTGTGAAGAAGCAACTGGTTCATTGTGTGATCTTACTTTCTAGCACGCTCCATCAGCACAGCTTATCTATGACCCCGTAATAAAAGACAGAATTCCTTCAGCGAACGTTTAGATCATCAGAGATACTATGTCTCATTTCGTCTGCTCAAAACCTGTTTGGACTAGACAGTACCTTAACTTTTCAAGCCACTGACCGCACAGCACAAAGTGCCTCGTTTGAGGCTTCAGCTCATAGGGAAAGACTGATACATACTCCAGGTGGACTCGATGATTAAGTTACGCAAGTGCGTGCTAAGGCCAAAAAATCTAGCCTTACTGTTTCAAAGAGCGACCAAAGAGAGTGATGGCGGTTGAGGAGGAGAAGTAGATGTCATTGAAACTTCCCTACCGCGGTGACCATGCCTCTAGTTATTCCAGTTGTTCCTCTAGTTAAAAGTATTCACCTGCGCCAAACATGCACTGTAGCATAACTCAACAACAAGGGCTATGTAATTGTTGCTAACGGTACCACAAACGTCAATTTTACCGCGCAATCATTACGTTCACCTGCAGCTGCGAAGGAGCATACATTGGTAGAAACTAACCAGGCGTTAGAGGTGTTAGCAAAAGCGTGTCTGACCAAACAACTTCGCACACTGTCGGCTGGAAATACCCTAACCGAGAAGAAAATCTCGTCATTGATCACCAGACACACGACACACTCCGTTATTTGCACGGAGCAAACAATTGTACAGATGTAATATCCTTGAAGCAATGTGGAAGAGTCGATTGAAAGCAGTATCGTGCACTCACAGAGCATTGAACGTTACTCTGGAACAGCCCTGCTTTTGTTGACTGGTCACGTTACTTTCTGGATTCATATTCACGGTGCAACTAGCTCTGTAGTTTGTTTCATTTCATTCCGTTTCAGGGCAAACGAGACTGTTGTTTTTGCCGCTAGTATCTTTTTCATTAAAGTGCCAACCTGCATAAAATTTCGACAGCACCTGACGACAGACAACCAGTTTTGAGTAGGCGAGTTCGGAAACCTCGGCTGAGTTAGAGCAGAAATCGTGAGATGTTGCAAAACAAAATGAGAAGTAAGCAATCAGGAAGTAATCGGGAGTAATACAGACTCAGGTAGCCGAATAACAGTTGAATAACAATTTAGCAACCCATCCTAATCAAATACTGGAGATTTACTGACATACTGGGCTGGTTAGTTATGGGCTTAAAGTGTGTGGAGCTACGTTTAGCCTATGAAAACTTCAAGTACAGACAGATGGGTTTGACTGACTTTCTGCCCTGAAGACCTCGATGTCTATGTAAGGCGGAACAGGCAGTCATGTGTACAGAAACTTCCTTTGTAAGTAACGTTTCCAAAAGACGCATGTTCTCTGTGCAAATCCCAACCACTTTCTAATTTCACCTTTGAGTCAATTTTTTATTTGCATTACAAAATATATATGTATCGCCATATTTCGAATACCGTAGCGACTGAAGTATGAGGCGGCATGGTGCAGTACATTCAGTCGCCTAGGTACATCAAAACCGAGAGGTTCAGCTGGGTTCCAGGTGAGTCTCTCGAAAAACCAAATTAGTTTGCAAATGAATGTATATTCGCTAATTTCGTGCAATTTAGGTTCAAGTAGAACACAAGGTTGACGGAAACTCGGGGACTGTGCCTACCTAATGAGCATCAAGAAGGGCGAAATCGGTCGTGGGTCATCGAGGGGTTTTCAGCAACCTTATGAGTAGTGCAATACAAAATTTTTTATTTGGTTTAGGGGGCATAGGTCACTCAAGTTTCTAAACGACTTCATACAAAGATGGGAATAAGTGTCCAGTCTATATCCGTTCGCTAAAATATTCGAATCGAAATTTGTGCAAGAACTCGTCTTCGCAAAAATGTGTGCCAAAGACTCACTCGATAATTTCTTGTTTTGCGACACCCATAGCCCGAGGAATGTGACAAATAGCAGGAAGGTAATTAATAGGCAAACGAGTAGAAGTGCGAACCAGAACTTCGCGGACCTTCCACACAATACAGGATATAGACGCGTTGTTGCCCACACACGCGGAGTTCGACCGTTACCCTTATCCATCGTGTCATCCAACAGGTTACGTTCCTGGTTCGTACCGGAACCTATATCGCTGAACGGGATGTAATCATCACTCACACAGTTGCCATCATTCGAGCTGGTCATTGGCGCTTTCTTCGGGCTGTCTACAGTGCTCCACTCAGCCATATTTTGTTGAGCGTGACAACATTGGTCGGTTTACGGCCCAGGCTATTCACTGATGGCTTTCAATTGGTGAATGTAGGAGAGACAAAATAGACGAATTAGAGATGTGTCAGGGAGTTCCTTCGGAGAAATTTATCAGCCCTGCCATGTGCTGATCTGGTTGGTCATTTTTCAGCAATATAAGTTAGTGTTATCCAATCCAAACAGAGCGCATAGCACGAACAGTTGAATAGTAGAGAGAAGGTTCGGTTCGACTGATTCCGCAATGACCTCACGCGTTACACGTAACAAACCGAATGCACACCGCGGAGTTACCGGTTTAATTAATCTACCACCAGGTGGGATATTGTGTTATGGCCGTCGGGTGGCGTCAAATCAACACACCATTTTGTTCGTCTGTCCTCCAACGGTTTTGTTCCACCGTCCCACATTCATGCACGTTCTCTGGTGCGCTCAGGGTTCCACATGTGCATGCATATTCTCTGTCCTGGATTTTTCTTATTACTTAATCCAGTCAGTTGATTGGTTTCGCGTGCATCCAGTCAGGTTACGCGCTGCAGACGTTCGTATTTTTAGTCAGGACAATATGGGTTGCTCCGGACAGCCAATCAGTTGCGAAAGGACGTCCGGACGAGATCAATAGGTTGGTAGGCGGATAGATAACCAACAGTCAGTTGGCATGGGTTGGGGCCTATGCAACTCATCCAAATTGTGTTCACCAATCGTGTTTGGATGAGTGAGTGTTTTAACGCTCATCTGAACTGGTGATAAAGATGCAATGGTGGGATGTTCAAATCAATGTACAAAGTTTCTCGAAAGCAATTCACTTCAGTCAAGTAATAAACGAGCGGCTAATAGCCTTGGCAAACTGTAGCCAAACACTGCGGTTGTCGATATGCTCATAGGACGTGGGAGCTATACGTCCCACGCACTTAGCGTCTCTCGCGAGTTAGTTTAATAAGAGTCTCGAGATGACTCGCGGAGGGACTTAAACCTATTAACAGAAATATGGGTATTAATTAAACAGAAGTTGCGGCATTCCATAGTGTCGAAGCTCATCACGTTCCCACGTCACCTTATCGTTGAGTTGTCTTTAGTCTATGTAAAGACAATTTACACTTTCTGTCGGCGCACCTTAGAAATTTTGCCTGAATATTTCATATTAGGGTGGTAGGGAGAGTGTCCTTTGTGGGCTATAACGGTTCCCGCAACGAACGCCTCCCATCCGACAGAAAACTCTTTAGACAGGTTGTTGTGTTTCGGATCCAGGAACCTTTCCAATAAGTCGGTCGGTAAAAGGGGTAGAAATGCAGAAAGCCCTCACAGTCCATATCTCCAGCTCTCGCCACTGTTTCAAAGCGTTAGCTGAAAGAATCTCAGGAAGAACCTGAAAAACGCGTCACCTCGGTTGTTCCACTTTCATTCTTCTACTGGGGGAAGATCACATGACTGCAGAGACATCAAAGTTACTATTGCAATAGCCCAATAATAGAACTTTATCGAAGCACTGGAAGCACATGATCATTTTGATTAGCCGTGGGGGCAAAACATTTACTTACAATGATTAATATGGAGCTGACTATTCTAACTCTCAGTTCAGATTTTCGAACCACTTCCACAAGGTTTTTAAAAAGCCTGTGCTTTCAAATGCTCATCAGGTATGTCAGCTACCGAAGTGAAAACACCTGGGCGTCACTTGCTCAGTCTGTTTCCTAAGGTCGGCTATCTGTCCAACGCAACTCTGTTAGGAAGACCTTTTTCAAGAACGCTTGACTGGTTTTCTTAAGGTCAAACAAGACGTCACTGTTCGGGTGAGGTTTTCGATGGATTAGGGTCCTCACATCACCTACAGCCTTCCCCTTCTTCAGGAGTTTCTCTAAAGAGAGCGCGATTCTTTGTAATGTACTACTTATAAGCTTGCTGAAAATCCGTCGACAGCCCACGACCGGTTTCGCCCTTTTTGGGGCTCGTCAGGTAGGCGCAGTCCCCGGGTTTCCGTCAACGTTATGTTCTACTTGAAACCAAATTGCACGAAATTAGCGAATATACACTCATTTGCGAACTAATTTGGTCTTTCGAGAGACTCACCTGAAACCCAGCTGTATCTCTCGTTTGTGATGTTCTGTGATGCCTGAGAACAGCACAAACGAGAGATTCAGCTGGGTTCCAGGTGAGTCTCTAGAAAAACCGAATTAGCTTACAAATGAGTGTATATTCGCTAAGAGCGCAATTCTGTTTCACAAAGTGTGTAGTTCTGCACGGCTCTTTAGAATGAAGTTGGGAACTTGTTAGGTGAGTTTGTAACTGCTCAACAACTATCAGAGCCGCATTTATTACAGAGACTTCAGGTACAACACACTCTAGTATGGCATGAACTTACAGTGAGCAGCCTATGCCTGACGCGGATAAAACGCGTACCTATCAAATGTGCAAGTTTCCTGCTAGTCGCATTACGTCTTAATCCCTGAATTTGCTGTTAACAAAGTAGGCAATTTTGTGTTTTAGGCAAGTATTCTAATCACGCATCGGTGTTGAACATTGATGTCACGCTGTCCATGAGGATGAGAGTCATCGGGAAGTTTGTTTGAGCATCCACATATGTCTCTGTCCATTTCCTGCCTATGTGGATCCTGAATGCTTTGGGTGATTATTGGATCCCGCATAAACCAAGAGTTCGAGCGGAACGTGGTGCTGGACGCGAGCGGATCCATCCACCTATCAAGAGCAATGAGGGCAACTGTCGCGCCATGAAAGGATCTGGTCGTATCTCCAAAACCTAATCAAACTGCCTAAAGTTAAAATGACTGACAGTGATATTTTTCAGCCTGGATGCGCTTGTTCGAGCCGCTGAAAGTGGACAATCGACGGAGACTACAACATTCAGTAGACTGAGGATGCTGAAGATTACCTAAAGGTTTTGTTTTCCTCGGTTGGTCAGAAGACATTTTGCACCGAGAATTCAAATAAAAGTATGACGGGCGTAATATTTTACAAAAAATCCATGAGTGGGAGCGAGATTTTACAAAAGTAAAAATAACTAACTTATCTCAAAAAATGGCCTTCGAAACGGGTCAGTTTGCTGGCCAACATATTCAAAGAACGTGCGAGTTTATTCTGAGTACAAGATTGTTCGTTGATCCCCGTAATCGGTACTGGTCGGAAGAAGAGCACAGCCCGTACTCAATTTTGTGGCATCCGGTGAGGCGCCATTGTTGTTGGCGGTTTTCACCACTGGATCTGGGCATCTTAAATCCGCAGCTCACACAGTCTCATTCGATTAGAACATAAGGTTGACGGAAACCCGGGGACTGCGCCTACCTGATGAGCCCCAAAAAGGGTGAAACCGGTCGTGGGCAGCAACCTTATGAGTAGTACATTACAAAGATACTCATTCATTGTACTTTGTCCTCTTTGTCGAAGGGCTAGTCAAGCCGTCAGCCAACATACTGCGTCCGACACGAACACACGCCTGTTTGTGCATAAAAGCTGGTGCTACATTTTGCCATTTTGCCTCCTCCTGCAAACTGATGGCGGAATTGGGAATGAAACTCAGACACAGGAGAACAATCCTACAGGCTGAATTCATATAATTTCGAAGTCTTCTTGTCAGCATTTCATTTGGGACTCATTTTCGAGTTACATTCATATTGCAAACAATCGGGGATGCATATTAGAACGACTCCTTTGGTAATGGATATAGTTAGCCTTCTGTTTGTTTTTTCTGGGGAGCACAACTATTGAGTAATACTGAAGGCAGATGACAGATCAGGATTTCAGAAGATGGAAAATAACGGAAGATGAGAGAATAGAAACAACAGCGGTTTGCTGTTCAATCCGGGTAGGTATCGTTGGCAATGATATACACGAACGCATCTGTTCCCCTGGTTCTATGTACTCTTAGAGTGTGTGATCATTTCAAGGCGTATAAACCCAATTGTTCAATCCCTCCTACCGTTCCCTGGTCAAGTGAGCTGTAGCCGTACTAAAGCCTATCGGAAAGGGAATAACAGCCCACAGGCTGGTGAAGAAATTTTCGTTTTACAAATGAAACTACTCACAAGGCTGCTGAAAACATTTCGACAGCCCACGACCGGTTTTGCCCTTCTTGGGGCTCATCGGGTAGGCGCAGTCCCTGAGTTTCCGCTAACCTCATGTTCTACTTGAACCCAAACTCGTGAAAACCAAATTGATTTACAAATGAGTGTATTTCTGGAAAACTTTCATTTCGTTGCTTAAGCCGATGATTTGAAGACGGATAGTCAGCAGATGCTTTCTCTTGTTGGATAACCACGTTCATGTAAGCCGGACAACTGGCCATTACCGATCATTAGACTGGACAAGCGCGATTTGCTTTACCATTCAAGGTTCATGAAACAATTAGGTTGCAATTAAAAACCACCTGGGTTCAAATTAGGGATAAAGTTTTCAGTGCTCCCAGTTTTGAATAGCGGCCGAAATGAAGCTTCATGCAATCTTTGTTCTACCTGTTGTCCTTGAAACCTTCTCACTGTGAAAACTGTCTGTCTCTGTCGAGGTCAGGCCTGTTTGAGAATAGAGGGCCAACTGAATGGTGACCGTCATTCAATGCAATTAGCTCGGCTAGTGACATGTGAACGAAGTTATCCCGTTCTAGTGAGCAGATAGCAATAAGATAAATATGGAAGTGGATGCACAACTTGCATCAGTGACGTCACTGCCAACCAGAGCAATCGATACGTATGCACGCGTCTAATTGACAGTTTCACACGAGGGGATGAGCAACGTCAATGATGCCCTGTTCCGTAGAACAACTTTTCTCCTAAGCCTTTCCGATCCGTGTGCACTTGCCAGATGGTTTAGTACTGACCAGACCGCTGGTCACTTTATAAGATATTTTTGTCACAAATCCATGGATAGTACACTTGATTGGGAATAGATATATCCCAGAGATACCAAGAGAAAACATTTGTAGTTCGTAATCTGAAGTTTTACCGCCTATAGGCCTTCATAAAAAATTTGATTGGCATGTTTTGTGGTCGTCATTAATTAACTTCATATAATAACGTTGGACAATGAATTTTGGATTGGCTTCATAGTCCACATTTTTTGAAGTGGGGCTGCTAGAAGGCCTCCAGATGGGTGGCACAGCTTCCCCTCTCCCTTAGCTTTCTATTTTTGTCTTCCTTGAAAACGACTGCACCCGACAACCCCGTTACAGTCTAACTGTAAGCAACTTTGTGCTCAATGATGCTTTAGAGCACTTTGGCTGGTGCCCACTATTGGATTGATGAATCACTGCCATGGTGGCAGTCAAGAGCTAGTGTTCTAAAGCGACGATGATGTCATTGGTGAGGATTTCGATGACGATGATTATACACGTGACGGTGGAAAAAGAATGGTGCTTATTTCATCAGGAGTGGTTCTACTCAGACTGCGGTTAGCCGCACATTCTCTGTTTGTAGAAAAGACAACAATGGACTACAAAAAGTCATGTGTTGAGATCGTTATTCTTGTCTAACCCACTTGTATGTCTTTATTTAATGCACGGAGTTAGATTACTAGATCGCAACATCTCACCTTACGTCAGAGAGTTGGACGTTGGTTTCAGTTTGTCCGAAGAACTCGTTTAAAAGGTCCATAATTTTCAGGTAGATCATAGACGCTTCTCATAGGTTATAAAATTTCAATCAACACTTCGCTTTCGACCGTGAAAAAGCGAGTAAAATTTTGTACAAAATCGTATCATTCAAATTAAACCACTAATAAGGAGCACTCGTTGCATCAGCTTCTAAATTTCACGGGGGGGCACAGAAGGCCTTGTGAACAGTCCTCAGCTGGGGCTTGCATTATAGTGCGAGACTCACAGTGCTTATGTCAACGGATGCACACCATCCCACTTCGTGAGCCTTGACGATTTCCATATCTTTCTTGATATCCAATGGGTTGACTCGATGACAGTCCGGATTAATCGAAGGACAGCATTGGATCGGTGAACTAGCAGGTTTCTAAAGAAGATGATAGGTAAACTGGCGGCCAGTCATCTGTTCGTGGTGGTGTGACAGAAAGCGCTTGCCATGCAAACACCTTGTATCAAATTTGATCTTGAAATAATCACTCGAAATGTATCATCTGTCACAACGTCTACAAATTGTACCCCAATATTCTTGAGTGCACCACCGAGAATTTACTATGATAATCACAGAACCACTTGGGCGAAACCGATCACTTGAACGTGGAATACAGAGACCGGCCTCCAAACGATCGCCCGCATATTGATTGCAGTGGAAAATGGAAGATCACTATGTATTGATCAAGTAATGGTGGTTCATTTCCGAACAGGTTTGGCAAGACTACATTTGGTGAACAATTTTGGGTCTCACTACCAAAATAGACCATATACTACTTAAAAATCAGCAGAAGAAATCATCTCCTGAAGATCGTGAAAGGCAGTCATGCTGCTGTTACGCGTGGCTCACTAGTTGGCTCTCATCACGTGAAACCAGACAACTGGGATGAGGTGCAGATGTCTTTTTTCCGAGTGTGGTGCACAAAACACTTGGGCCAAAATCAAGATCTGATGGAACAATCACTCCGATCGATCAGCACTATCTCAGTTCGACCGAATAATACCTAATTGTCGGCCATGAATTTTCTTCCATGAACCTTTTTGTCGTCTTAGACAGAACAGAACAAGAAAGTATGTACTGCCAGATGACGATGCAGAACGAACCACTTAGCTACTAGACCAACTTGTTGCTGCCCAGCTTTATTCGCGACAGCAGCGAGTGTGCACGACCACACCGGGTTTCAGTTGTATTTTTTTCTCCATAAAAATTTGGTCTCAGCTGAGTTTGTGGCGGATGACGCTTGACAAAGTAGTGAAGATTAATAAGGTATTAACAAAATATAGAACGAACCACTTAGCTACTAGACCAACTTGTTGCTGCCCAGCTTTATTCGCGACAGCAGCGAGTGTGCACGACCACACCGGGTTTCAGTTGTATTTTTTTCTCCATAAAAATTTGGTCTCAGCTGAGTTTGTGGCGGATGACGCTTGACAAAGTAGTGAAGATTAATAAGGTATTGGCGAACAAAATATTTGCTCGTTCGTATGATTGCGGAAATATCGGTCCTATGAAACAAATTAAGAACTTGTTCTCCTGGAATCCAATGGACATACAGTGCGCACAAATAGGTACTGGAAGATATTGCCCGCTGTGTACATCTCACTACCCTCTCAGTTTATGGGCTGTGTGTAGATAATAGTTGTTAGCCATTCGTCCAGTCGGTGATCGTTTCTCATTGAGGAATTTGCTTTCCTCAATCCGCCGAGGACTGGAACTTTCTAAGGTCGCAGTCATTGACTTGTGTTTGCTTGCCATTTTGGGTTCTCTACGCAGTTACGACACTTTTGTGCGTGGCACATGGCGTCGAGTGTTCATTCTCACCATTGACTTTCTCACCTGACCCAGTATGACGGACAGTTTGTGCCTGATGTGCGAGTCTTGACTGCGCTAGCACTTATCGTGCCTTGAAGAGCATTCAGTGTTTTCCTCTCCTCGGTTGTTGGTCTTTAGATGTGTGTTTCCATTCCAAACATTCTTACATACGTCGGGATTCATCTTGTCTAACAGGAACTGTTGATGGCATGGCTTCGAATGAGCGCCTCTCTCTTTTTATCTGATATTCTACTGTAACCTTTCCACATATAGTGCCTAAACTTTTTTTTATGTTTTTGACCATGCTCTTCAAAATTAGCTATATTCTGCATGTAGCTGTGGGCTAGCTCACCACAGGATATACTGAAATAACAAGGGCTTCAGTTTGCACTTTTACCCACTTGAGAAATGTGTCTGTGGAGGACATCAAGGTCAACGGAAATATATTTATTCTAGTGGATAGCATATACGAAAAGGAGCCGGCATTTCGACACAAATGGCATGTAGTATCCAGTTCTAGTTTGGCAGTTTTATTGGCAAAAATAAGTAAATAATATTTCGAACTCTTGCAAATTTGAAGAAATTTCCAATAAGATGGATGAATCAGTCGGATGAAAGGAATCCTTTTCTTGAAACCCTTACATTCACTTTCCCTGTCAGACCTTGCAGCTTTGTTTGTCTAGTCAGCAGTGCGCAAAACAGTTTGGCACACCTTTTGGCGCCCGGAGCTCATATCGGGATTCACAGACTAAACGGTTTGCAGGATGAACTTACGGGCACGATATCAGCCAGTAGAACAGCGCATGCGGGCTAACGAAAGGATGTCACACAATCTTCTCTGTCGGTGTTGACTTTGATAGCATCACAGTACCATTCAAGGAATACAGCATGCATGGGCGTGGGTACGGAATAAAACATTGGATTAATGTATACACCACGCAGTGCGCTCTAAAACAGGCGAGTGATAGAGGAAATGCTGGAGATGATGGAGGGAATCGATTTCCGCCCTTTTGACAAGTAAAATAGTGGTAATAATAATGAAGAACCGTTCCACTCACTATCCATCGAACAAATGGCCATTTCCAAAGGAAGATTTAAAGCTCAGGAAGCTGTTAGAGCGTTGATTCCATTACAGTGGATGAACCAGTCAACCAACAGCACGTGACCGATGTTGACCAACCAAGACTGACTGGTGATTGGGTGCAGGCAAGTTGCTACACTTGGGCGAGCAGCACGGTTGCTTAGTTTGGAGTTTATCGGTTAATCAATATGGACCAGACTGCTCACTTGTGAGATCTGAGATGTTGTAAGTTAAAACTATGTGACAAATGGATATGATGACTTCAGCGTTGACTGATTTTCAAGAGCATTTGCAATCTGCTCACTACGGAAGCGTGGAGTGAACCGAATAATTTGGTAACAAGGAAAGTCAAATGGTTTAGGTTAACATAAGCTCACCGAAGGCGGATAGCTTCTGATTCAAATGAGTGGTTTTACTGGGAGGGGGTACTGTGCTGCAAATTTCCTGCTATCAACATTCCAAATCTTGACCACAAACCTCCTGATTTACGTGCAGTGACTGTGTGGAGCACACAATCTGTGCATTCGAACTGGTCCCTTAATCATGACCAGTTTCGTTTGTGCTGACTCATCATTCAGTTGAAAGTTGATCAGAGCGAAGTATTTGCAAGCCACATGACTACCTCTTCCCGAGTTACTACATGGCTTTTAAACTAAAACAGTCCATATATCCAAACGTTTCTTCAAGGACGTCCCAGCTCGAACCATCAAACTGAATGTATTTGGTACTGTTGTGTTTCTAATTGACCCCTAGCCTTCTCTTGTCAAACTAATCAGAACAAGGTTTTGCCACTTTTTCGCTCTCTATAGCCGATTACGCGCAAAAAATATATCAGAACCGATAATGAACGGGCAGAAGTGCATCATCGACTAGAACCAACGGATTTGTCTCGTGTGCTGTTTAGATGATCAAACTCAGAATCTTTTGTCTGTCGATGAGACCTTTCTCGCCAGGGTCCATCAGCTGTGTACAAAATGCATTGAAGCCATCCGTCTGACTACTGTGGTTCTGATCACGTGATTACTTTCACGACGTGACTGTCTGCTGTTCACCTCTATTACTGGTCCATTCCTGAAACTCATCTGCATTTCTTGCGTCTCATGGTTGAAAACAATAGAACCCATTTGCATCTCTTGACGTGCCTTCCATGTGTGCTGATAAATTAGCGACGTATTTACCTATCACCGATTCGAAAATACCGTTGGAAGTTGTAGGTAGCACATACACAAAACCATCAGACTAGGTGAAATGCGGCCGATCCCTTTGGTTTGTTATTGAAGGATAGTCACAATATGCGTAAGAAGTGCCGCCGAGTTGGTCCGAATGGTATGTATACAGCCGTACGACCCTGAGAAAGCCTAACTTTGTTCTCAGTTGCTCGATCTGAAGCCGAGATTTGGGCAGTCCGCTTAACCTTGAGAAATATGGTTATCCATTATGCGGATATAGTAAATAAGATTCAATCTCTCGCTAGTAGCTACTAGTACACTGTCTGCTGGGATCTACACAAAGACTATCAGCCATTTGTCCCGCCGGATTACCAAAGTTAAACACGTTGATGTTGTTGAGAGAATAACACATTTATGCGTTAAGAAATCCAGGTATATGTAACTACCCAAGATGGGAGGATTCCACGATAAAACAACTTTATGGGTATGGGTTTTTCAGTTGCAACAACTCGGCAACAGGCAGCAACCGAAGAAATGTGTTTTTATCAGGAAGGTCAAATTCCTGAAAGTAACCTCAGAACGCCCGAACCCTAGTGATTCACCAAAATCCTAACAGGAAAGTCGGCAGGCATCCAGGCCAGTCAATCATTCAATCAATTCAGCAAAAGCTAATGAATGTTCACGCACGCCACAGAAGCATGACCGAATGTAATCAGCGTTCAGGCATTTCATAGAGGCACGATCGATGTAGATAGGTGTTCACTAACAGCCTATCAGACAGCCTGGATCAATGTCAGAAAGTCCCCTTTAAATAGCGTGGGGCCGTTGTAACTTTTGCTCTCGCTCACGCTCTCTCACTCACTCTCTTGTTCGGAATATAGCTGTTGTGTTCCCTTCTGTGAGTCTATTTTCAGGCACTGGGCACTGGAAGCGGGTCAGCAGTAGACACTACAGATTGGCAAAGCATCAGATAAAATAGTTTTATACCCTTAACTCTGGTTTATTCATCGACATTAACTCGAAAGAATTTACATCTTAAACAGCCAATACGCCAACGCAATAAATCATCCATCTCCTGAATTTTCCCAACTGCCTAGTCTTGGATACATTTCGCTAGTAGACGAAAATCAACGGAAGCATAGGACGAAACAAAATACAGAAACTCGAGAATTCTCAAGCTCCCGAAATTCATCGTTTTTTCCAGTAGTTATATACCACTGGATCATAGTGATAACTTATCGTGTTTATCTCTTGTTTTTTGAGTTCAACTATTTGAAAGATGACCGAGCTTGACGACCATGTTGTGCCATTTCACACGAATCGCTGATATGCAAGCCTGTTGAATGTCTGAAACACTCAGTCAGTCTCAGGAAGACAGTTGAAAAGCACAAAATACAGGTGAATTTAAAATTATTCCTGTGCAATATGCAGGTATTCTCTCATCAAGAAAACCCGTAGGTGGAGAAATGCTTTGGAATCCTCTGTGGGTACTTTCTCAAACAGAACTGTGTTTGCAGATCAATGCAAATTCCACGGCTAAGCGCTCAAAATGCCGGATGACAAGTTTGGGGGGAAATCTTTTAGCCAAATATTTGAAATACAGTAGTGGCATGTACCGCTTGACCAGCTGGAAGATTCACCAAAACGTGGTTTCCTCATTGCGAACGGTGGCATTAGGTCAATAAGCCGTTGGAGGCCTTGGATAACCAAAGATGGGATGACAACATCAGCGCTGTGCAGTTCATCCACCATCATTCAGCGGAAAGACGAACCCATT
Source organism: Opisthorchis viverrini (assembly GCF_000715545.1). Classification (NCBI taxonomy): domain Eukaryota; kingdom Metazoa; phylum Platyhelminthes; class Trematoda; order Opisthorchiida; family Opisthorchiidae; genus Opisthorchis; species Opisthorchis viverrini. The sequence continues at coordinate 1,463,373 of NW_008751741.1, forward strand.
CAAAACAAGAACAGTACTTTAGGGAGACTATAACAGCGTCAATAACTACGTCTGGCACCAGAGCATAGAGCTGAGAGACAAGGGCTCCTTTTTCCATGGTGGTCTCTGTTTAGAAGGAATATTTTTACGCAAGCGGTTGCAATCCATGGATGAGCGCGTATTCGGCTTGAAATTGAGCATGCACCATCACTCAACTATATCCATTCACTTACTATAATTTTCAGAAATAATTTATCAAATTCCCTCATTCAACCATCTACAACTCAGACGTAATACACTGCTCATAAGATTGCTGACATTTTCTCAACAGCCAGCGACCGGCTTCGTTCTTCCTGGGGCTTGTTCGTTAGACGCAGTCCTCGAGTTTCCGTCAACCTTATATTCCACTTGAGTCCAAATTGCGCGAGATTAGCAAGATACACTCAGTTGCACTCCAGTGTGATTTTCATGGATGACTCACCTGGAACCCAACAGAGTCTCTCGAATATCTCAAGTATCGTATCGGCTGAAATATGAGGCGGCCTGGTAAAGCACATTCATTTGTTTAAGGACATCAGAAACAAGAGATTCAGCTGGATTCCAAGTGAGCCTCCAGAAAAGCGAGTTTGTTTGCAAATGAGTATAGTTCACCTACAACTTCTTTTATCATGATGAACTCCCAAACTTGTTCCAAGCGAACTGCACTGAAGACGTCAAACAGGGTTTCGTGGAATATTTCAATTGGTTGCCGCTCATTTACCCCATCGTCAGACAGACATTTGCGCAGTCACGAATCGATTGCTATTAACCGACCTCGTAAAATTCACCGCGGAGACGGCGCACAACCATGTAGCACCTTCTGTGTGTGTGTGAGAAGAAGAGCAAGTAAATTCAGGTCACATAAGGTCACATAACCACTTATGGGTGGCGACAGACCTTACAGCCTTTTGGACCGTGAGATCTTTCAATTATGCTAATCGCCATCAACTGTAGACCAGTTACAAGCAAACAATTCACAGTATGGATTTCCACTGGAAAATTAAAAGTCCATTTCTTCGATGTGCGCCCCTGATCTCAAGGTCGCAGAAACAGTGGACTGCATTTTTGTACTGACGTACTTGTACAAGTTGGGCTTCGAAACATCAGTTAATGGAGCTAATTAGACATCGCTCAAGTCCCGTCAAACATTCCTCGTTTCCGGAACTAACCGAAACATGCTGATTATGAGGATTCCTCTAACAATGAGTTTTTAAATGAGCAAAATTGCTGTTTTCGCATTGTGGTGCGTTCCCTGTATGAAATACAATTTCAAAACACAACACATTTTTATTCCGAGTGATATTTTGCAACTGGGTGAGGAAATGTGACTGCCTGCTTATTTCCCAATGACATCCTAGTGCTTAGTTTAATTCTTCTAGGCTTCCATCCCAAACTCCAAAGTGAAACCAGTCAGTATCACATTCAAGTGTATTTCAGTTTTTGTCACTCAAAGGGGAAACATATTCATTCCTGTACTTGCTGGGATAATGCAGCAGGACTTGAAGTCAACCCTACTCTTGCGTGAACAACAAACCAAGTAACCAGGTAAATATTTCAACGCAGTTTAAAATTCTATGTTTAAAAATTGGGTGCTGTTTAGGTGCATCCGAATATATGACAAAACCCCTTGCTTTTCTCCTGTCGGGTCAGAAATTACTCGAAATACCACGACCAAAGTTTCAAAAGTCGTTTGGGGACTAAATTTCCCTGCACTTGCGTCTATAGAAGGTGAAAACTCCCTTTGGTTGGGAAGTTATAGTTGTGACTCCCCTTGGTTGGGAAGTTATCGACGTGACGTGGAAGGAAAGGATGTGAAAAGATGTTCACAGTTTCCACGTACGCACCCCGCAGTCCAACTTAATTGGCACATATTGTCTGCGGTGTTGATACCACGTGAAAAAAGTGTGGTCACCAAAATACCATTTTTCTTCCATCAGCCCTTTCTAGCTTTCTCCAAGCCTTAGAAACTGCAAATGATTAGCTGAAGCAAGACTGGGCGAGTAAGGTTGACGGTGATTGCATTCTAGACCCACATTCATCGAGAGTTCCAAGGTTGTATGAATTATGAGAACGAGCGTGTTATGTAGAAACCCTTTTCTCAAATTCCCTATTCTTTCCTCTTTGAATACTTATATTATTCAACACCAGAGGTTGAAGTACTATTCTGCATTAGCAAATTAGGCATCTAAAAGGTAGCTTGTGGTGAAAACACTTTCATGATACGCATTTTATGTGACCCCTGTCTCTCCGGCAAATTTTGGATCTTGAATTTGTCTAGTCTCAGGGTCACGGAAATGTAATGGAACGCTCTGGTGAAGGTATTCACTGGAAGTTGTTTCTTGTCAGTACTCAACCATTTTGGCTTCCACTTAGCTGCCAGCCTTTGCATACCCTGCCGCTCACGGATTACCAACCTAACACGTTCCAAAGATACCTCCAATTCCCCTACTAGTATTCGATAATCTGCCAGATTCATGCCATGAATCTCGTCAAAAACTTCCGGAATTGGCATTGTTTGAGGTGGCCGTGGCCGTGCTACATCTTTCTGAAAATCTCCGTCCTGAAATTTGCTGCACTATTTTTTTATCGATTGAGTATTATGAGCACTTGTCACTCAATGTTTGCATCATTCACACATTCTGCAAGGACTAGAGATTCTGAGACTGCTTGGAGTTCTGCATTCCGGAACACATTACATTGCATTGATACGGCTCACTTCCTAACTTAAAAGATGGTGGAAGTATAGGGTCATGATTTTGATGCTGGAAATCCAATGACTAGACAAGACATTGTATTCAGCTTGGATTGCAACACCTTATTGCTCTTATTGCTTTCTAGATTGGTAGTGTCTGTGACATGAAAATTTTGTTCAAAAGGGGATATGTCGATAGGGATCCACGGCCCAAAGCTGTTCAATGAACTCGGAAAAAAAGGTGTATATTTGCAATGCATTACTCATAAGGTTGCTGGAAACATCAGAAACGAAAGATTCAGCCAGGTTGCAGGTGAGCCTCTCGAAAAACGAAATTCGTTTGCAAATGAGTGTATATTTGAGAAAAAGATTTGTTTGATAGTTTTATTATTCATCACAAACTACACAAGCTAGAAAAACAGATTTATGTAGATTTACTCAAAAGATTTCTTAGACGGCTCCTTGTTCCCTCATAAATGAGGATTCGCCGTTAATTTGATGTACTGATGGTGGGTAGGTCCTGTAAAGTACGCTTGCTATAAATTTGATCCCAACCATGGCCAAGCCATTTCTACTGTGACGCCTTTGTTTCAGCAATGAATATTAGAGTAACGCCACATGGGTGCGGAAGCAATTTAGTTGGTGTAGCGTGGAAAACCGAATGAAAAAAGCAGGATCCCCGAAGTGACAGGGACTACTGTATTACCATAATTAATCTCTGTTGGTGAGTGTGTGTTCGATGATTGGGATCTGGCTCATTTATCTCGGGTGACCTCGTGGATTCGATTACCCGAATGACGTTTATTATTGGAGATAAAGGCGCGGAATATACCCTTTTTATCTTCGTATAATAGCATTCCTCACCCCAGTCTGGAGGTTTAGCCGTTTTCCCTTGCTTACATGGGCAGTCGTTATCTACCATGGTTCACACAATCTTGGTCCATCCGTTTTGTTTCAATGATTCGAGGCATTCAACGGAAAGAAAACAACTTTTTACTGATTTCTGCCTGTTGATTGAATCACCGTTCTAATTTGCATTCAGCAAACCTACCTGTTGTGCGTTGAATCAATCCGCACACTAGAGACATTTTCTAACGCCTCCAGTGTCCGCTCGGAATGTTTGAAGGGACACACTGCTTATAAGGTTGCTGATAACTCACTGAGTGCTCGCGATAGGTTACGCCCCTCTTGAATTTACGTCAACCTCATGTTCTACTTGAATACATTTCGGTTTCAGCGGAAGACTTAGCTGAACCCCAGCTGCAAAAATCATGTATTCTATGCTTAGGTTCAAGTAGAATATAAGATTGACGGAAACTTGGGGACCGCGCCCAACTGGCACACCCCAAGAAGTACCCAACTCATCGTGAACTGCATAATAGTTTTCCTCAGTCTTAAACACTACTCTGCGGTATCTCGAATATCTTTCCGACTGAAAACAAGGCGGTCTTTTTGTAGTGCGTTCATTTGGAAAATATCATAAACGAGGGGTTTAGTTGGGATCCATTTAAGTCTCCTTTATTTACAAATTCGTTTGGTCAAGTTTTATCGGTGACAAGTCAGGTGTTGTGCGTTGCTAGTGAATCTATGTCTGTTCATGTGTTGTGTGACAATATCTACATGCTTTCCACTGGTTCTCCCGAACAAATTGGACCATTTGTTGCATGGCAAAAAAGTGCATAATTCTGTTTTGCGCAAGCGCCTGTATTGTCGTCGCTCCAGATCTCCAATTTTTACCTAGCTGTGGTCATGAATGATAATGCAAGCACGTCCCATCAAGGACAGTTCTCCATTTTCTGCTTCCCAGATGTTGATGCCACAAAAACTAATCAGAAGAGTTAACAAACAAAAGTTAACATATGGCTAGCAGTCTGTGTCATGGGTATGTGCTGCGGGAAAGCCTTATTTATCGGGTTTTTAAGCCTTCACGGTAGCTCTGGTGCAATACAGTCGTAGATGAAACAAGGGGTTGCGGAAAAGCTATCGGGTTAGCCAAGGTGTTGCAATCCAAGCTGAATACAATGTCTAGTCATATTCTTGGATTTCCAGCATCAAAATCATGACCCTATACTTCCACCATCTTTTAAGTTAGGAAGTGAGCCGTATCAATGCAATGTGTGGGTTTCCGGAATGCAGAACTCCAAGCAGTCTCAGAATCTCTAGTCCTTGCAGAATGTGTGAATGATGCAAACATTGAGTGACAAGTGCTCATAATACTCAATCGATAAAAAAATAGTGCAGCAAATTTCAGGACGGAGATTTTCAGAAAGATGTAGCACGGCCACGGCCACCTCAAACAATGCCAATTCCGGAAGTTTTTGACGAGATTCATGGCATGAATCTGGCACATTATCGAATACTAGTAGAGGAATTGGAGGTATCTTTGGAACGTGTTAGGTTGGTAATCCGTGAGCGGCAGGGTATGCAAAGGCTGGCAGCTAAGTGGAAGCCAAAATGGTTGAGTACTGACAAGAAACAACTTCCAGTGAATACCTTCACCAGAGCGTTCCATTACATTTCCGTGACCCTGAGACTAGACAAATTCAAGATCCAAAATTTGCCGGAGAGACAGGGGTCACATAAAATGCGTATCATGAAAGTGTTTTCACCACAAGCTACCTTTTAGATGCCTAATTTGCTAATGCAGAATAGTACTTCAACCTCTGGTGTTGAATAATATAAGTATTCAAAGAGGAAAGAATAGGGAATTTGAGAAAAGGGTTTCTACATAACACGCTCGTTCTCATAATTCATACAACCTTGGAACTCTCGATGAATGTGGGTCTAGAATGCAATCACCGTCAACCTTACTCGCCCAGTCTTGCTTCAGCTAATCATTTGCAGTTTCTAAGGCTTGGAGAAAGCTAGAAAGGGCTGATGGAAGAAAAATGGTATTTTGGTGACCACACTTTTTTCACGTGGTATCAACACCGCAGACAATATGTGCCAATTAAGTTGGACTGCGGGGTGCGTACGTGGAAACTGTGAACATCTTTTCACATCCTTTCCTTCCACGTCACGTCGATAACTTCCCAACCAAGGGGAGTCACAACTATAACTTCCCAACCAAAGGGAGTTTTCACCTTCTATAGACGCAAGTGCAGGGAAATTTAGTCCCCAAACGACTTTTGAAACTTTGGTCGTGGTATTTCGAGTAATTTCTGACCCGACAGGAGAAAAGCAAGGGGTTTTGTCATATATTCGGATGCACCTAAACAGCACCCAATTTTTAAACATAGAATTTTAAACTGCGTTGAAATATTTACCTGGTTACTTGGTTTGTTGTTCACGCAAGAGTAGGGTTGACTTCAAGTCCTGCTGCATTATCCCAGCAAGTACAGGAATGAATATGTTTCCCCTTTGAGTGACAAAAACTGAAATACACTTGAATGTGATACTGACTGGTTTCACTTTGGAGTTTGGGATGGAAGCCTAGAAGAATTAAACTAAGCACTAGGATGTCATTGGGAAATAAGCAGGCAGTCACATTTCCTCACCCAGTTGCAAAATATCACTCGGAATAAAAATGTGTTGTGTTTTGAAATTGTATTTCATACAGGGAACGCACCACAATGCGAAAACAGCAATTTTGCTCATTTAAAAACTCATTGTTAGAGGAATCCTCATAATCAGCATGTTTCGGTTAGTTCCGGAAACGAGGAATGTTTGACGGGACTTGAGCGATGTCTAATTAGCTCCATTAACTGATGTTTCGAAGCCCAACTTGTACAAGTACGTCAGTACAAAAATGCAGTCCACTGTTTCTGCGACCTTGAGATCAGGGGCGCACATCGAAGAAATGGACTTTTAATTTTCCAGTGGAAATCCATAAATTGTATTGTTTGCTTGTAACTGGTCTACAGTTGATGGCGATTAGCATAATTGAAAGATCTCACGGTCCAAAAGGCTGTAAGGTCCTACCCAGTGCACGGTCCAAAAGGCTGTAAGGTCTGTCGCTACCCAGTGAACCAAATGTAAATCAATGAAGAATTATCTCCGGCGTTTGTAGTTTTCTGGCAGTATTTTGACCGGTAAGTGCACAACTCAAAACAGGGATGAAGTGCAGCTTAATCTCCTTCCACAGTCATCTCAGGAATTTTGAAACATTTCCGGCATAAAATTTCAATGTGATTAATGAGAGATTTTCTTTTACAGAGATTAATGTGGACCACTTGGATACAAGCTGTCTAGGTAGGTCAGCCGGATAATACAACGAATGGTAGGGTCTTGAAGGGGAATCCATTGGTCGGAAAGACAACCGAATACTTTGGCAAGGTAGAATTTGGCTCAACGAAAACCGGGTGAGTAAACTGTTAGGGTGCACAAACCCTCAGGCCAGTGTGTGAAATTATGTGGAAGTTTTTCATCAAACCGTATGTCCGTTTGTCAAGTTTACCTGCCACGGTGAATGGTAGCGCGATGATACTCAGGAAGCTGTGACGGTATTTTCTAAGGATTCCTACTGGTTGCTCCCTTAGACAAGTTTACATGGCATTGAAATTGTTTTCGGACTCATGCAACATCTGCAAGATGGCACAACTGGAGTGAAAAAGACTGACAAGGCGATGGTTGCGTGTAGTCAAAAGGCTTTAAGGGATACTGGTTACAGAGTTGAATACATTTTGCCAGCACACAGGTCATGGCTAGGCAGCTGCCATTAGTATGTATGTATGTATGTATGTATGTATGTAAGTATGTATGTATGTATGTATGTATGTAAGTATGTATGT
>NW_008751741.1:1471147-1473566 GCF_000715545.1 Opisthorchis viverrini
GTATGTATTTATGCATGTATATATATATATATATGTATATATATACATGTATATAAGCACTTACTGGATTACAAAGCTTCACGACAAAAGTTATCAGATGCATCAACCTGGAAGATAGTTTTCCACCACTTAGAGCCATTAAATCTGGGGGCATCCACCCCCTGAATGCCCACTCCGTTTGGAAACCAGTGCATCACAATTTCAAAGTCAGCCTAGAGCAATAAAAAGAGGGATTCCATTCGAGCCTCATGTTATCAACAACGGGTACTTCATCCAACTCGGCAAAGTATGTTAGCCTCAATGGTTTTCAAAATGTGTGCAACTGGCGGTCTGGTTCGTCATTCTAACCTAGTGATGACTTTATTATGTCGTTCACCCCAAAGAGTCTTTACTTATTTGTTAAGGCATGAAGACGCAGATGGAATTTTTCTGCAGCTCAGAAGAGGCTTGGCTATTTGATTTGAGTTGCCCGTGCCAGTCATTATGTTGGCAAAACCAGACATTTCAAGAGCCAGCTAAAATTTGTCAGTAGTTGCTATTTTAATCGTTTGGAAAAATAAAGCAGCTTTACTGAGAAGCTCATAAGATAACTACCAGGAAGGCCAAATTCCTGAAAGCAACAGCAGAACGCCCGGAACCTACTACTCCACCAAAAAACTCAACTGGAAAGCTGGCAAGCATCCAGGCCAATCAATCATTCACTCAATTCAGCAAGACCTGATGAGTGTTCTTGCGGCCACAGAAGCACGACCGAATGTGATCAGCGTTCAGGCTTTTCACAGAGGCACGATCGATGTTGATGGGTGATCACGAACGCCTATCAGACAGCCTGGATCAATGTTAGAAAGTCCCCTTTAAATAGCGTGGGGCCGTTGTAACTTTTGCTCTCGCTCACGCTCTCTCACTCACTCGCTTGTTCGGAGTACAGCTGTTGTGTTCCCTTCTGTGAGTCTTTTCTCTCCGACACTAGGCACTGGAGCGGGTCAGCAGCAGATACCACAGATTGACGAATCAGCAGGTATAACAATAACAATTCGCCTTTCCTTGCTTTGCTTACTTGCTTCAACACTACTTAATTTTAGTAAGGTGATGCAAGTAAACTAATCTTTGAAGGTGTTTGCTTGCCGGAATGATAAGACACTTTTATGTACTAGGTAAGTTGGCTTCGACGCTGTTGAATGCGCCAGACTTTGAATGCTGTTGCACACATACGAAACACATTGTTGCAGCGTGGTGAACTTTTTAAAATATGTCAGCCAATGTCATCTAAATCACTTGAAGTAGCATTTTTTGTGCCACAGACCAACATTCTAAAGACGTTTTGGGTCTTCCTAGTATAAAGCACCAAGTGAAGACAAACGTCTTTGTTGGCAATGTAGTTTAGGTCCCCAAAACCAGATCTCATCAAGGGGAGGCTAATTAGATCAAGAGGGCACCGTAGTGCTCTCTGCCATTCAGCACCAAGCCCATCATGATATTCCGCCGGGTTAATTCAAACATATAGCAGTTCCTTTGAGGGGGACTGTTGAGACCATTGCTCTCCGGTTTTGTGAGGTTCGCTCTGAAGTTGAAACATTTAAAAAGACCGCTCTCCCCCTCAAAGGCCATCCTCACATTGTCCAGCGGATTGGGATAGTTTGGAGAGGAAATATTAACAGAATGAAATCTCCTTGAGGGTGACCCCCGTGCCAAAAATAGCGGGGTATCAACCTAGCAGCTGTACTCTTGGTCATGCATGTTGATATTATCATTGCTCCGGTCGATTGTCATGAGTACTGAACCACATCTAGTGACGGTATAACTGATCATATTGGGCTTTTTGTAATGTATGGTCCATCCTGCAACACAAAGTTAACCGTTCAGCAAAAGCTGCTTCACCAAAACAAGCTGCATTGTGATGAATCAGGAGAACATCTCCGGGATACGGTGGACCGATGGGGAGCATGAGTGCCCGTGGTCTGCCACCGCAAGTGTTGTCAAAAGGCAGCAGTGAACTGGTTAATCAGCTACCTGAACCTATTCGTTACTTCAGAAACTGAAGGGAACGATGACTGACAGCGAATGAAAGAAGTTCACCGTGTGTCATCATCATCATCAACGACAGCATGACATCAGTGCTCAACACCAATGCTTCACTGCCGTACAACCATGACTTATTTGAAAGCCTTATTGTAAAGAAAAGAATAACGGTGGATGGGGGAGGGACTTAGTGCTAACTTAACACAATCACTTCGAGGTGCCTACACCTCCAGACATTCATTCAGGCAATCTGGATAGAAACTGACAACAAGAACGCCACTGACATCGGTTGGCAGCCATATCTTGTAGTGTCTCCAACTAGGCACAGTGAGGATCACGCGGTCCCCATCCTGGAAGGCGAGTAGCACCGACAGCACCCAAGCGTTTCGTGATCTCCTTC
>NW_008751741.1:1475513-1497765 GCF_000715545.1 Opisthorchis viverrini
CCTGCGATCAGCACACAGCTGAAGCAATCGTTCCCCATTGTCCGTACGTACCGAGTCCAGTCCATGTCGACCTCCCAATTGAGTCTCAGATGCACTGAGCCTGCCCACTTGCGCATTCATATCTCCGGCAACCACCACAATGTCTGAGCTTTTAGCTCGCCGCAGCAGAGCATTCAGGGCGTCACCGTGTGTAGTTGCTGTATTATTTGTAAAATCGGGAAGATGGCTTTGTAGGACGGATTTTAATGTATTTTTTCTCTGGATACGGAGCTACAAACTCAAAGGATGTCCGAAAACACCTCTTATTAATGGATTTTGGTGTACGTGCGAAGGAGATTTCTACCTTTCGTTTGCCCGGAAAACACCGGGGACCACACAAGACGCAATTGTTCGTAAGGCAGCCAGATTTATGTTTTGAGGTCATCCTTCGCTATCACCCAATTTCGGAACTGTCTGTCACATCAAGTTACTACGCTGGCCCAGCGAACGCGGCAGCTAGTGGGACATGTGACTGGCCCTGTATAAGTGACTGAACTCGATGTGCCCAGTATTGACCAGAGTTAAGTAGATCAGTGTTTGACCAGAAGGGAGTGGTGAAAAATCCATCGGCCCAACTGACAGCTCATCATTACCAAGCCATATAGAAACAACGGCTGAGACCCACAGTGTGTGTAAGATAGCTCGGTAGCTCACTCTGCTCTTAAGATGAACCTAGAGTACACATGTACCATTGTCTACCAAGCTTTGGCCAGCAATCATTGTAATCCGGAGACTCATCCTTATCCTTGTCATCAGAGGCAGCGGCAGCAGTGTTGACTACTTTTGAGATTCGTCCACTGATTATGTTGAACAAAAGGCTGTCAGAGCTAATGCAGCTATCGGGATATGTGAAACTTCCCATAGGTTTCCTTCATCTTAAATTGCAAGGTTTTAAGAGACCACAGGTATGGCTCTGAAGGTGCAAAACGCATACTGAAAAACGGTGTGATGATGGTCGGTTTACTTAACCGCGTTTGTGCAAGGGACAGTATCGTCTGCGTATGCCAGATCGGCGGGTCCCGCCTAGTAACGAGTTGAATACTGGGAGTTTGAAGATCTTTCAGCGTTCGCCCCGATATTTCATCGACGAAGAAGGTGAACAAAAATGGGGAGAGCGGATAGCCTTACTGGACAATACTTTTGCAGAAACTGAGCCCCACCGTTTTCTGACGGTCAGCGTACCGCTGTGACCTGTGTCACACACTGACACTCACAGAGTTTCTCCCGCCAGATTAGTTAGTGGATAAGCGTCTGATGAGCACGTTTTCTATGTTGTGGATTCGGAAATATAAATGAGATTATCCCTTAAAAAGTCTATCATTATGGTATTCTGTCGGCACCAGCCGGCCACAATCTGGTCAGGCTTTTGAGCCAAAGGCATTTATTAACGGCCCTAACGGCCCTTATGGCTAGCTTTGAACAAGTCGACACTGGCACAACCTGCTAACAACCATAAACTCTACGACCAAAAACATTCTCAACCCACATCAGTTGTTGCGTGACGCCTCCGGTAGAATCGCCCTAATTTCCGAATATGGCGGGGTGAGTAAGCGAAAGAGCGCTGACGCTGATGTCTACCTTCCCACGGTGTTCCTTCTTCTCTCTAAACTCACGCCATTTTCAGCAGTCTTTTGGGGTCCAAGCACCTGAACTGAGGTTTTGTTTGCTTTGTTGTGATACAAACGGTCGTAACAACCGTTAACACCTTGAAGTTAATTACCAAACTCAGAAAAACCAGTCTATTTAGCTGAATTCAATGTTCGTCTTCTGAAGCAAGCTGCTCTAGCTCGTACGCTTCATTCTATCCGCATTTATGTGTGCCGTCTATATGAAACAAGAATCGAAAACGCAAATACCGTAACAATCCGTGAAGGTAAAAGTTTTGAGGTGAGTTGGTTGCGTATATGCTAAATGTACAACATGCGCGAAAAGCACAAAATGCAATACAATAAAGTACAATAGAATAGAATTCAGCACAACACAATATGACGTATACGGGGAAGGAGCGATACAGATGAAAATAACCCTTTCAAGGTTACCAGTCATTTCGATTTGCCTTGTAACCATATCGATGTGTCTGGTGATCGTTGTGTATCCGCTACTGATGGGAAAGTAAGCTTGCACTGAACTGACAACCTGACAGTCTGACTGTTTTCACCTGTCAATGCCTTGCGCCAAATCAGCATTCTCTCACCTTGAAATGAAACAAAACACATTGCCTTCTGTTTACCTATTACACGTGCACTTAAGTTGGACACAATTGTCACGTCGAGAGTAAATATGCAACAAGTGTTGACCAACGGCTTGCCACAAAACCACATTCTCCCATCAGACTTTGAGGAAAGTGGTGGATCTGCTTATACTGTTGTCGAACGGGGTGCGACGTACGAACAAATTCGGCAACGGACAAAATTAAATGAGCTAATGTGAAACAGACTGCAGTTAATGTTCAACCCTGACTCAGTGCCGAAGAACTTTGGGCATGTAATAGGAGAGAGCACCAAAATGTCCTTATTTCGTCCGATTTACGAAACGATCTACCGGATTGTCCATTCCAACCCTTGTGGTCGACAGCATTGATCGATAGCATTAATCAATCAGAACGTTCGGTCAGGTACCAATCAGGAGTGTTGTAACATTTCGTAGCTGAGAAACTTTTCAGTTCGCAGTTCCTGCTTGTTTTTTCACCCAACATCACTTTTTATTGATTTGCGGAAACGCACAACGTGGTGCACCCACGAAGTTGGTGGGTGAATTTTGTTCGATCTAGTAGCAGCGAATCAGCTCTTGAAACCTACTTGATCGAGTTCTACATAAATCCTTTGAGAAAGCATTCATTCCTCATCCGCGGGTTTGATTGATTTGTGCTTGTTCAGAACTGAATCTCTCGTTCAGAGCACGTTTCAGCCAAATGTGATGTACAAATATAGGCTCTTTCGGAGCCACATTAAATATGATGAGGGGTTTTCCATTGTATGACACTACTTGTAACAGTGATGGAAACTCTTCAACTCTTCATTAAATGGGTATACTATCTGGAATTCCATCTAACCTTTCTTGCACTTGAATACCAAATTAAACTTTACAAGGATCCTGAACTTCGTCTTTGAAAAAGAGGATTTTGAAGGGAGACTCAACGGTATTTTTTGGCTCAATGTTCTGCATAAAGGCTGCCTCAAATTTCTGTTGGAACGCTATTCAAGGGATCAAAACATTCTTTCCGACAAAACACTAGTTGTAAGGTTGATGGGCTTTCAAGCAGTTTTCACCAGCTCCTACGTAGTCTTGTATCACGCTGTAGAATTGTCTGCTTTTGTGGTTTGAGCGAGTTATTGGCTTCCATCGCTGCTGACTGATGTACTTCAGCATTCTGTCTTGTCATCAAAGCTTGCCGTGGTACACGCACTTCACTTTTATCGTTATAACCCATCTTAAGCCCTGATACTGAAAGTGCAGCTTTCCAAAAAGATGTCCTACTTGCTAAAATTGTGAACACTGAAAATTCCAGCACCCAACTTGATTTCATCTTTGCTTTCGAAGCGCATTAGCTAATCGCCAGAAGGTCTGATAATCGATTATTCATGAATCAGTATTCACGCCTGTTGAATTAATTGAAAAGACGAATCTCATGATAATCTTGCATGGTCATTAGTTAATTTAATTAACTTTTAATTTGCAGTAGCTGAATACTAAACCCAGCAGAACATTTGCACCAAATTATGACTGAGAGAGACTCACGAGTTGTTTCTACTAAAATTATATGACTTATTGCGGATCTTATGACACAATTATACTTCATACATCGTGTTTACGAATTACTTCAGCTATTATTTTATCGATCTGCACAGCAACTGGGCAATCCTGTCCGAATCAGTAAGGCTTGGCAGGTTTCGATAAAGCGGCTATACATTCAGAAAGAATCGTTTTACCGTTTTCATTTATTCTAGTTCAAAATTTTTCGGAACTTCACGGACTCATTGCTAAAAATAAGCATTTCCAAAAGAAAGATGCTCTTCTTAAAATGCCATGATTGTATTTTGCGCCAGCCGATGGTTAGTATGAAGTAAACATCAGGAAGGGGTCACCCCTAGGAGAGTTCACAGAGCACGTCTCATGACGTCCCTTTCACGAAGGGCGTTTGATCTGACCTAGCCTGATGTTCGAACGTTTCTACACTCAACATGCTGTCATATGCCGCAATCACCCTAATCACTGTATCTACCACGTGGTTCACGGTTAGCGGATCAGACTCGACCGAACCGCCGCACTACGGCCAACCTCTTGTCAATCTGACCGTCTCAAAACATCGTTTGGGGATAGTGAATATTAACGCATTGTTTGATAAGTGGTCTCAAGCTGCTTTAAAAGCAGCTGCTTACGGTCAAAGTTAAAAATATGACCCATCCAAATTTCAAGTTGAAAACTTACGACAGTCAGTTCGATGGGAATTTCAAGAGTCATTCGTACTCAAAAGATGAAATGCGAGAAATCTGCGGACAGTATGATGCCCACGTCACCAACAGAACCCAGAGTAAGCGTGCATGATCCGAACTGTTGCCAGTCGGGAATCGATCACGTTTCTACAGGTTTTATTAGGTAAATAAACTTATCCTAATTAAACCAGCGATGATGGAAAGTTCAGTCCACAGGTTGGAGGTCGGATCATTGTGGCTAACGAAGGCCGGCTCGGCTCTTACACACTTTTCTTCTTTCCTTCTTGAAGTGTCTTAGGATGAACTTCGCTGCTGCATTGCAACGAGATGCAGCTTTTGACAGAGACGCCACCGTCTGCGATGATGGTGCAACAACAAATCCTATTGTATGGAACATATGTTTGATTTAGGTTCCAGGCGAGAAAAGATTCGAAGGATGCTTTAGAGCAATTACGGTCATTTATGCAGAGCCTGCTGTCCACAAATACAGAATTACCCCGAAAACGCCACAGTCGATAGGTAGTGGAGCAAAAGGGAACTAACAGAATGAAGATAAAGACAGTATTCATATGAAGTCGATGTTTCCGGAATTTTTGTTTAACATCCACTGCCTAGGATCTTTCAACTGTAAATTTTGTACAAGCTCTGAGCACTAATCATATGCCACAGACCCTATGCAGCAGATTTTTTGTCTAGCGGTGGCCATCAGAACTGACTTTGAATTTTTTCTTGGACTACGGTCTACATGTGTGTTGTAGGACGGCCCAAGAAAACACATATGTACCAAGGCCTGTTCATGCGACAGAGACAGCCAAAATGTGTGTCTCTGGAAGGCAAGGCATGGCTGCTGAATGCGAATAAAACAAAGGGTCTTGGAACTTAATGTGATTTCGTTCGGAAAATTTCCATTTTGTATAAAACACACGAACAGGAAGTTTTCACCCGATTGGAACTTAGAAACTTCATCAACGCGTTACCTACACGATTAGTCAAGCCTCTTCCACAGTTTAACATCAGTTTCTTTCTCTTGGTGGGACCTGTGTTTGAGTTGGACACCAAGTTGTTCGCGCTTCAGGGAAATAAACCTAGTTGCAAATTGGTTAGTGTTAAGGATACTCCCGACTGAACTCCAGCCGGACCTTTCGCCTGTGATTCACACCACATGCTCGGGAAAGCAAGTGACGGTATTTTGTTTTTAGAAAACGGAAATTTACGCGGCGAGCGGTTGGGAAAAAGTGTGTGATCAACTGAACATCGCTTTGCATACTCCGGTCTTTGGAATGCTGCTTTCCCTTAGTTCGTAGCCATTCATGCGTGTCTCACTGAAACGTGTTTCTAGTGTTGTCCAGTCGACTGGAAAATCACCAAAACAGAAAGCGTACTGTCGAGAAGTTTTCAGCAACCTCGTGAGTAGTTTCCTTTATGAAAATTTACTGTGATATCTCGAATATCGTGCCAACTGAATCATGAGGCGGCCTGTGTGCAGCACATTCAGCTGGAGGACATCATAAACGAGAGATTCAAATGAGTCCCCCGTGAAAACCAAATTGATCTGCAAATGAGTGTATTTCTCGAGAACAGTCCAATTTGGGTTCAAGTAGATCATGAGGTTGACGGAAACTTGAGGACTGCGCCTACCTGATGAGCTCCAAGAAGGGCTAAGCCGGTCGTGGGTTGTCGAAGAGTTTTCAGCAACATTGTGAGTAGTTTCCTATATGAAAAGGGTACTTTCATTGTTGAGTTTCCCAGAAGTTCGAGGTAAAATTTCCACTTTCTGGGTGTAAATCCACAGAATTACACTTGTCAGAATAGGAAGACCACTAACTCGCTTGCTAAAATGGAGCTTTGCTTAAAGCCCGAGTTCTTTTTGGTAACTTACCAACAAGGTCTGCTATATTTGGCCTAAACAGATCATCCCTAGACTAAGCTTTTCGCATTTTGAAGCCAAACTACTCACTGACAAAGAAATGGGAAAAGCTGATAATGGTGTCAAGCGGGTTACGCTAGAGACATTCAAATTTTCACTGAAACAAATGTCGATTCCTATTTTTAAATACCAGGGGGATCTATCCCTCTTGCACTCTGACATCTTTTTCTAATGAGTATAATTAGTTTCCTCCCCGGTGTTTCGGTTCTGGCGGTTGCTTTTGGCTCGTGTAAGTGAAGTGCCTCCCAGTGGTCGGAGATAATGAGATTTGATATTAGCACGATGTTTCTCATCCCGAAAAACAAGTTGCGAAAAAGCTGTTTAATTATATTTTAAATGGCGTTATTTTTAATGTTTTCATTGTTCGGATGCTGCTTTTTATCTGAAAAAAATACGCAAACACTCCGCAGAAACTATTCAGATGGTTGGCAGTAGCGTTTTTTCTCAAGAGCTTGGGACGAACAGAGAAGGAAATGAATGTCTCATGATTATTTTGATTCCTGATTTGAACCGAATCTGGGACCCCTCAGAACTACAGTGTAAGGTACTTAAACAGTTCCATCTCTAGTAAACTTTCACAGATAAGTGATAGCTTTTATATGGGTCGCGGGTTCCATTACTTCCAAGGATTCTGCAAAATGAAAGCCGCTCTCCCGGTGAGTAAACAGAGCATTCACTGAATATACTTGTTGCACCGTACAACCGTTGACGTACCTCACCGCACCGCTACACAAGGATGACATGTCACTTGCGCTTCCTCTAAAAGCACAAAAAAGTCCGCGACAGTGAACACCTAGCCTAACCGTATTACTTAATTATTCACCTTGCCATAACCAATAGCCAGTATTTCATTGAAATCTTTGCCGGATATTTATGGCGTGGTGACAGATATTAGACACACTTGTGAGACCCGCTTTTACACAGGCTATACCAACAAATGTCTCTTTATCTTGAGACAAAAGTTCTTTGTATTCTCTCTGACCACTCAAGCAATTCGGATCTCTAACTAAGATGCAGTGTAACCCCTGGTTCTGTGAAGTCTTCGTTTTCAGAATGTCTGGAACGTATTTTTCCCTTTGTCATCATGGTGTCCTCCTTATTAACCTGGCATGGTTGGTTGACTTGTTAAGTAGATGTGACCTCCTGATTAGGAAATTGTATTTTTTGGTCCAGCCGCAAACTCCGAAGCAGTTTAATGGGATGTCGTTTTTCAGTGAATGGTTTGTGTGTGTGTAAAGCTAACGGTGGAGCAGGTATTTTAATGCGAACGGATTCCAGCATGGCTTGACGCGGTCTCTTGTTCCGGCGGCGGAAAACTGCCCGTTTTTTATTCACAAACAACAAAATACAGCCCCTAGACCTAGTCACTTTCAAGTAACAGAAACTCTAAAAATCTTGAGATGAGTTGTATTCTTAATACTAAGCGAGAATTGAGTTGCTTTATGAAATACTCGTTGAACCAAATACCGTTTTCCGCACAAATTTGGTTATCAACGCTGTAGAGTTTTGTTGTTCTTCTCTATACGACATTAAAATTACGACCGAAACGGGAATAGTTTCGTTGTGGATGTGTGGTTCGAAGCGGTGACCATTTTATGGCTCCTAAGAGGTTCAAAGTTGGGAAGCTGAAGTCATTCACCTCACAACTACTCTATCACATTCCTAACACAAACGGGATTATATCCTTCTGTCGGAAAAACTGCGAATTGACTGTGTTTATCTCATAAAATCAGTTCGAAATTCGAATTCATGACAAGAAGTTGCCAATTCACCTACAAAGATTGACTGATGTTCAGATAGAATCACTCACAATTGTGCGCCAGCGATTAGGAGTTTAAAATTAATTGGAAAATATTTGGAATCGACTGAGTAGTCATCTTCTCAGAATGGTCTCTGGAACGACCGGTGGACTCTGGAAGTACACACATTTGCACAATTTAGTCATAACAGGGACGCATCAAAATCCAGGCTGAATCTGTCGTTAATGCTATCCAACTGAACGTACTGCATTGAATCGGCTCTATCTATCGTTAGTGGAATATTCAAGATTTTCAGAGACTGTACCTCACGAAGGACAAAACCGGTCGAAGTACTTCCAGCTGAGTAGTGTGGACAGGTGACTGCGATTTCTCGAATGTCGTCATGTCTGAAAGATGAGGTGGCACTGATGTGACACATTCATTTCCAGAATATCAGATCCTTCTCAGATTCAGATCACTCTGAAATCTCTTTATAGGCTAGCTGTCCTTAACTTGGAAGAACATCATAAGCAAGGGGTTCATCTGGGAGTTAGATAAGTCTCCCGTGGAAACCTAATTGGTATGCAAATGAATGTAGTTGTCCAAATGTGTAGGACCTTTTTTAGTGGCTTATCAACAAATCGATAGTGTTAGGGGACCATTTGCTCCCGTTTAAGTTCGGAGACAGTTCCTTAATGGAGACAAAATCGGTAGACAAAAAAGTTTCATGGAGATTCTAGGCTAATTATGAACCAAATACAGCCCACTGGATTCGAGTACAGGGGAATCAAACAATCAGTTTTAAATGGCTTCTGGGAAACATTGATTTGAGGATTTGGTTAACCAAAACGATCGAGCTGGCATGGATATCAAAACCTCAGATAACTGACTTAACCCCAACATCCGCCATTCTGCATGCCAGGTTTGCAACCAGTGTCTTTTCCGTGAAAGTACATTCTTTTCTGTCAAGTTCTGGTCTTCTACCTTAATCCAAGCAACAAGGAATAGTAACACTAAACAAAAATCGATAAATGGGTTGCACATGGCTACCTTAGAAATTACCATCAGATGAACTTCATAAAAAGTACGATCGAGGTGTTGAACTTTCGACTGTTGGTCGACATGCCGCTAGACACATTAATCATACGCATCCCTGGATGCTGAATGCTCGCAGTCAAACATGCTCGGTTCACAGTGTGGAAAATGCTACCGTAAACTTTGGCTAAGGACAAATTTGTCAAACATATTTGCTGTCTGGGCACTGATAATGTCTCCTCAGTTGATGGCCCGGCTTTTGTTAGCTCCTCTGTTCGGCAACACTAGCTGCGGTGACTTTTGGTCCGAACAATTGAAATTTTTCATCTACCCAACACGACAACTCTCTTTCTCTCTATCATTTTTATTTCGCTTCGCTTTACACTTCATTACGTCACTTTTGTGGCAATCAAGACCACAGCTGGGTTTGCCTCGCACACACATTAGTTCTACGCCAGGAGGTGGGTTGCAAAGTCCCCTCATCCTAGTCATTTTTTTCGTAATCGCTTATTTCCATTGCCCGCGCAGACCTTGTCTTCAAGTTACTCAGTTTTTGTTTTTAGTCTAACGGTTTTGAAGACTTCACTAACGAAGTAAGTCTGTGGTCAGAATTCGGCACAATACTATCCCAGTGTTAAACGAGATAAGTTACTTGAAAAGCAGGGATTACAATGCTCCACCGTGAATCGGTCAAAGAAATTCGAAGTAACTAAATAGAACATGTTTAACTGAGGTGTTCTAATCGTTACTGTTGTGGTATTGTTCAAAGTGGGCTAACTGGGAATTCCTAAGAACCGACAGTCGGAGTTCATGTCACGAGTATGGTGCCTCACCGCACAGGTTTACAGACACCATGCCGCCCCTCACGATTGTACCGTCAATTATAAACTGGATCCAGAGACAAAACAAAGTATTCACATCGAGGGATTACTTAAAACATTGATCATCAGCCATTGGCAGATGTACAGGTGATAAAGTTGTAAAGATTTAATGACTCAGCTTTGGCAGTTGAAGTTCACAAATGACAGTCGGGATTGACTTTCAACGTTACTCAAGATTATATCAACGGGTCCTTTTTTGAACCGGGCTCAAGTTGCCCAGAATATCTAAAGTGTGTGTGTGCCATTCTTTGAGGAACATCACAGATGCAATGCCGATTGAAGGTGAAGACCACTGTTTTACACATTCACATTGTAGCGCATCTCTGTGAGAAAAACGATCTTGCCTGGCGGTCCTCATTTTTATTCGCTGGGTAAGGTCTATATTACCAGGCAGCAGAGTATGACAGTACTACATTTTGAACCAATACGTTTCAGGAGGTTACAGTCAGAACACAGCGCATGTATCACTCGTATACCCACAAAATCCGCTCGGTAAGCTAGGATATTCATGAAAAATTTTGTGGTAATCTAAACTATCAGTATTCACATATCTTACGATAAGCCGTTTCTTGTTTTGTCCCGGTAATAGTTATATTCGGAGATGTGTTTGTATTGGTGGTATTCCAAGGTGCAAGGTAGACTGATCTGCTTTTACGCTGGCATGCTGGCCTATTAAGGAATGTCAAAGAGGTTTGTAAACATAAGAAGTTCTTTGTATTCTCAGACTTCCGGGTGTGTGAGAGAGCTCTCCAAAAGCTTCCGTATACGAGGCAGCGTCCGTTAGGGTTTCCCACTCTCTCCATTCGTATGCAATTTCGTGACCGATGAAATAGTGAGACGAACGCTGGAAGGTCTTCAAAATCCCGGTGTTCAACTAACCTCTGGCGAAAAATTTGGCGATCTGGAAAATGCAGACGACATTCCCGTCTTCGGAGAGGGAAGGGAAGGCTCAGGTGTTTTGGGATGCACTAACCAAATTCATATCGTCCTTTGGCATGCACTTTTCACCCACAAAGTATAGGGTTATGCTCCTGGGTATGAATTCATTAAACACGCCACTTAAAACCCAGGGAGAGATAATTGAACGCTCTACGTTTCTTGAAAGTTGTATTTGTTCTGACTGTAGTGTAACAGATGAGGTCAATGCACGAATCTGCAAGGCTCAAGTCGCGTTTGTTAATTTGAGACACCTATGGCTTCAAAGCGCCATGTTCCTGAATCGGGTTACAATACGGGCTAATTTGTTGTATGGCTGAGACTTGGCCTGTTGGAGCAGCGGGTGTTCACTTTGGCATGCACTTTTCACCCACAAAGTATAGGGTTATGCTCCTGGGTATGAATTCATTAAACACGCCACTTAAAACCCAGGGAGAGATAATTGAACGCTCTACGTTTCTTGAAAGTTGTATTTGTTCTGACTGTAGTGTAACAGATGAGGTCAATGCACGAATCTGCAAGGCTCAAGTCGCGTTTGTTAATTTGAGACACCTATGGCTTCAAAGCGCCATGTTCCTGAATCGGGTTACAATACGGGCTAATTTGTTGTATGGCTGAGACTTGGCCTGTTGGAGCAGCGGGTGTTCAACAATCGTTATTTGAGAACCATAGCCCGTATGGGTTGGTGTCGGTGAATCCGTAACGAGGCAGTTAGAAAGCGAGTTGTCGCATGAGCGACGGTGACTCCCACTGAGGAATGTGTCCAGCGCCAGAAGCTGCATTGGTCAGGTCACGTATTGCGTATGCTGAACCATAATTTGCCGAAGAGAGTGCCGTTTTCTGTAACTAATTCAGAGTGGCGGAAACAAAAAGGTGACCACTCCTTGACCTGGCAGAGGGGTATGAAAGAGATTACGAACCGTTTGGGTGCTGTTGCTGATACTCGCACGAAGCCCCTTTCGCATTCACCCTTATTCTTTTCTTCACAGTAAGGCCTTTAAATATGGCAGCGAAGCATCGGTGTTGGACACTGACGTCATGCTGTTGACGAAGATGATGCTTGCTTCAAACCCTCCTGTTGAATTAGACAACTGCGCCATCACCGGGGCTCAGTAGGTTTATGACTCTCTAGGTTTTACTGACAAACCTTTCTTACTAACCACTTAAACGAAATAATGTTGAGTCCGTTAGTTCTTTTCCTCAAGGTGACTTTTCTTTGCACGCGGGAAATTTCACAGATTTGGGAGAACAAGAACTTCCGTTGATGGAGCATCCTGTGTTTGGGTTTGTCATCTTAGATGCTTCGGGGAATCACGTCATCAGGTATTTCACATGGAGACTGCCCGATTGAATCAAACTAGACAGGTCCCATGACAAAAAATTCTACCACCTACTTTCTGTCCTTTGTCTTGAAGAAAATCACTAGAAATCCGGACATTGAAACAACTATTTCTTGGAGAATAAATTGAGATGCATTCGTTTGCTCCAAAACGCACTTTTAATTGAGTATTTGTGGAATACTCTAATCCGCGATGAGGCTGGACACTGCAGAGATACGCTATGGATGCATGTGTAAGCCTTATTCGACAAAGTCCTGTCATCATACAGAAACGTCATTTTATCAGACAACACCTGCTCTGAATATACGACTTACGGAACACCTGTTACAAAAGCATCTTGTGTTCGATCCAAATGCATTGCGATAGACAACTTTTTTGCTCTTTTTGGATACACTGATCAGCTGATCCTGTAGTGTTGGACAGCATGCGAGTATCTGGGCATTCTGATGGTCGGATAATTTTCGTTGATCGTTTGCTCAATGTCTGAGGTTCGCACCTGTTTTACAAACGTTTCAACTATTCAAATACGGGGACGTCATTAGTTAGCTGTTTATAATGTAGATCGCTTCCTCGAAACTTGTTTTTATATGTTTCATGTGATGAATAGGTTACACATGTAGTATGTATACTGAGAATCAACCAATATATTAGCTGCGTCTTATCAGCCGTATGCTTTAATGCCATAATTTCACAGGGCTATTCTGGATACGACGTATTGAGTTTGGTAGCATATCAGATCGGTCTTTTTTGCTGGGAGCAGCTTGTACTTGATTTCCAATTAATTGATTTTAGCATTTGGGACGGCATTCCATGTGGCTTATTACAATAGTTCGTTTCTCAGTCTCTTACATTTGAGGCATGTTGCCTTGATTTCTAAAAAAAGACGTTCCAACATTTGTGATACTCTGCAGCATTTCTACTTATCTACTGAAAAAATTGACCATCCCCAAATTGATTGGGCTGTGTAAGATCGAATACCTTGGTGAAACACTGGAATGCACTTTTGAAGCCTTTTTATCCTCTCACGTCTCATCGTTTACCTCTAATGAGATATATATCAGTATTGTACAAATTAATCTGTTATGATCGACCAGAAATTAACCTGACGCGAGGATTAAGGGAACTCTATATTTTTCTGCTGCTCTCGGTTTTCATTTATTCGTAAAACTGCTGAGGACTCGCACGCGTTTAACTGCGTTACACGGGCGCCGTTTTGCTTTGTTTAGTAAATTACTTAGGCCGGACGCCTCAAATCAATCAAGGAGATCATACTTAATCACGTTGTTTAGCAATGGTACGGAAAGTAGCTATTATGTATGCAGACTTACTCCGGGAATAGTGAGGGTCACACCATAATATTGGGGATCGGAGCTTCTCACAGGTTGGTACTGTGCACTTGAGGATGAAGGGGGTGACTGAAGTGTGACAGAAGAGGTCGATAAGAGGCATTGGAAAGTTTTCACCACCGATCACCAGTGTTTACGGTCAACCGTTTACGGTCATCGTTCATGGATGAAATAATTTAGGGTGTCGGGCGTAAACACCCTAACTAACCGATTTACATTCAGTCCCGAAGAGTTACAGTGTATGCAAGCTAATCGGGAACGCTTGTGCTTGTTCACCATTAACAGACCTGTAGCGTTTAGAATCCACTCGTTTGCCAATTGTTTTATGAATGCAACTATGCTTTTGAAGCGGCTTCGATCTATTGGGCAGACTTGATTGTTTGCTCAGGGAAGGCCTTGATAAGACCGCTATGATTGAAATTTCTTATCGGAATGAAAGCTGGTAATTTTGCGTTTTACTGATAAAACATCATCTGCTCTATCTGTAAATGGGTCTCATTGTTGTGGCCTACATTATCCTATTCTAGAGTCTCCCACGCTGCAGACCAGTGTGCCAATAACTAGACCAGCCGCTGTTTCTTGTTCGCATATTGCTTCAGTGAATTCAACTAGAAAAATCATCTTCTTATGCTAATATCTTGGGACTTTCTGACGCGTGCACGTGTACGGGCGGAGAGGCTGGTCATCCAAAATATTTAGAAATTGTATGAAGTATTACGGCCTCAAGATACAGTAGGTGAGAAAATTGCACATACAGCTAAGAAGATGACCGTCCTTAGAGTTTGAATACGCTATTTAAGGCTGTGAATTCGGAAAGCTTAAAATCAACCCGCGCCGGATACTGCTATACTTTTCTTTGCAATTTGTTGCTTGGTCCAACATTCCCGCAGAAAACGAAGAGATAACTGGTTATTTTGATGTTTCACCAGCATAGCTTCACTACTCCCCCCTGTGTGGAAACCACTAGTCTCAAGCCTACCCAAATCCGTTAAATACTGTTTTGGTAACACTAGAACCGGAGAAAAGTGCGTGCACTGTTTGGGTTGGAGGACAATGCACTTCTTTGACCTCCCTTTGTCCATTGCTTTATCCTTTCGGATGAGTGAATGGAAGCCTTCATCGAACTCAACCACTCGTCTCTTTCCCTCTCTCTCTCTCAAGTTGCCGCTTTTCAGGTGTTTCTGCTTTTGATGGGAGATTGTAAATTCGAATTTTTCTCGGGAGTTCTTGAGACACGAGTTGTAGCTGGAACAGCTCTACAGCACTGTTTATCTTCTCAATATTTGTTGCCATTGCCTGAAAAGATGATCTGCACAGTAAAGAGTAAGTTAACCATCTGATTGCTCAATGGAGACTAAAACAGTGGGAGCATATTTGGGTGATTAGACCGTGCACAGCCATTTTACTCCGAAACTTCTTGCGCCCATGATCTCGAGTCAGTGGGAGTTGAGATGAACTGTTACTGGTCTGAGAGCGCTGCTATTTAACTCAGCTAAAAGTTTAAGCCAAAACATTCGGAAGTTCCGAGGTCATATCAGCCGGTCAATCCATCACGCTGGACTGACCGAAAAGGGTCCGATACACATCGCGTTTCCCATAATCTCACAGTTTGCGTATTTAGGACTTACCAATCACAGCCAAAATCATCAGCTCAGTATCAACGTCTGAGCAGGTATCCTGTGACGATGAAAGGCAGCCACTCATACCGCAGCGGAGACTGTCCCTCCGTGTTCTCGTCGGTTCTTTACACAGCACACTATGGACCGAATAGAATTTCAACAACTAACAATGTTGAGGCCAGTGGATATTTGAATTGCGGTAATTTGTGCAAAACGGATGGCAGGTAATCTAGTACAGACTGAACGTCAAGCCACCTGTACTACAACCTGGTGTCAATTCAATTTCCCCAAAACGTGTGGGGTGCTTGTTCGTGTAACCAGAGGGAGCCAAGAGACTGTACCCTAGATGACCAATTTTCAAACTGAGCACTGGGGGGAGATGCAGCTATTACGAAGCTGTTCGAACAATTTGATCACACTTGGCACTTCCACTGGTTGTGAAATAAATGTTCCTTAGCTAAAAAGGAGAATCGAGTTCTTTCGACATATTTAAGGTTGGCAGTCGCGGCCTCAAATCATGTGCGGCTAATGAGGCTGTTTCCGTCTCTGTGAACACAACAACCGACCGAAATAGCGGACAGCTAAATCCTATGTTTA
This sequence comes from Opisthorchis viverrini, assembly GCF_000715545.1. Lineage (NCBI taxonomy): Eukaryota > Metazoa > Platyhelminthes > Trematoda > Opisthorchiida > Opisthorchiidae > Opisthorchis > Opisthorchis viverrini. The sequence goes on from NW_008751741.1 coordinate 1,491,406, forward strand.
TCAAACCCAACGCTCTATTGAAGATGAATTGAATTGCCCTGAATATGGTTCCAAATTGAAAAAAAAAACAGCCGCAAGGAACGCACAGTGACACAGACTTCCCATTAAGCTCACCACTTATCGGCCGCAGTTGTTAGCGAGTTCATTAAGGGCAACATGACGGCCGACACACTTGGGTGAATTCACACCCTATTGCGGTTAAGTCTGTTCAGGACTAGTTTCCAACAGAAAGCACTTGATATCAAGCTAAATGAAGCCGAAATGCAAGTGCATTATAAATAACTATTTTATTGAGGCAATTTAGAAAAAGCACTGAACTAATAGTTACAGTGGACAGAGGTGATACCGCCAGGGCCCGCATGACAATTCAGGTTTCTCGCCAACGGCATATCAAAGTTCTGCCGTATGAGAAGTCTCACACATGACTCCACAAACTACCATATGCGCTCAGTCAATCTTAACATATGAGCTAAATCTATATACTGTGAGACCTTTGTTGTAATATATATATATATACATACTTTGTACTTTGGAGTAATGTGATTCAATGTCACATGGTTCACACATATAAACGATGCGGTTGACAACATTGTTCACTCTGCTCATCACCCTCCTTGCCGGCACCTCTCAACAGCTTCAACCTTCTGTTGGCCACGCCTCGAAGCCGGTGCCCGCAATCACACCTCCAGAAGTTTGACCCATCTACCCAGACAGAAAGTCCCCCTCCCTAATCTCAAGCTCTAGGAGCCTGTGAATATACAAGTGGTGGTCTTGTGTCCATCTACAGACGGAGCAGTAATTCACAGAGCGTAATTTGCCATGCGTGTTTAACTGCCTGAATGATTAACCTGGTGCGAAGATCTTACGAGACACGCTATCTCGAAAAATGCGAGCCGTTATCTGCACGTGAACGTGCTTACTGAGTTTGCTCACTGGAACGTTTGCAATAAAGCTGTTCTACCAAGCAATAGGCTCACGGTGTAGCTCGGTGAATTCGAGGCCTGTCTTCTGACCACTCATGCAAACTTGGTGTGGATATCAAATAAGCCAAATTTTTTTACTAACTTTAATCACCTTGAAAGTTGCTTGAAAAGCTTTGTATATTTCTTGCACGGTTTCGTGAATTTTTCCCCGAAAAAAATCGAGAGCAAGTTTGAACAAATCGGGACTAAATGTAGATGAGTCTGGAGTTTGAAAGCAAAGATGACAGAACTAAAATTCTAGGAATACATTCCTTTGCAAATCAATTTGGTTTTCACAAGAGACTCAACTGAAGCTCTATGATATTCAGTCTGGAGTTTGAAAGCAAAGATGACAGAACTAAAATTCTAGGAATACATTCCTTTGCAAATCAATTTGGTTTTCACAAGAGACTCAACTGAAGCTCTCGTTTATGATATTCTACAACTGAATATGCCGCACACAGGTGGCCTCATGTTTCAGTTGGCACGATATTCGAGATATCGCAGTATATTTTCATAAAGGAAACTACTCACAAGGTTGCTGAAAACTTTTCGACGGCCCACGCGATTTAGCTGCTGTGGTTGTTTATGTTCGGTCCCCAGATGAAACTGTTTCTTACGCAATTTTTTTTATTTTTGAGATTGCAGATGACCGAACTAGTATCCTGGACGACGCCCTTCTCACTGTGTAATACTCTTCTCCAGTTGGCGGCCTTCCAGTAGCTCAATTCGAGCCACATTTTTGAAGAACAAGTAAAGTTAAAATCCTGTAAAGTAATCCACTGTTAGCCTTCAGAAGTTTGAATCATTGAATGGCATGAATGTCCAGAACGTCAACAGGAACGATTGAGTTCAGAAGTCCACTGTATTATATGAGCACAGAAGTGAGCAAACTCGTTTGTTTACCTCCATGGAGTCAACTAATGCACGAGTCTCAAACTAACCGGCACAATAGGGCGTCAAAATCTGTACATCATCATCCTCATCACCATCGACAGCATGTTCAGCACCAATGCTTCACTGCCGTTCAACCATGATTTATTTGAAAGCCTTATTGTAAAGAAAAGAATAAAGGTGGACGGGGAAGAGACTTAGTGCTAGCTTAACACAATCATTCCGAGGTGCCTACACCTCCAGACATTCACTCAGGCAATTTGGATAGAAACTGACAACAAGAACGCCACTGACATTGGTTGGCAGCCATATCTTGTAGTGTCTTCAACCAGGCACAGTGAGTATCACGCAGTCCCCAATTTGTGCATCGTCGAGTGCAGTGGTAGCTCGGTGTTGTCGGTTGTCGTCGTACTTTCTGAAATCAGTCTCGTTATTCTGATTTACGTTACGATTACACGGACGTCAAGGCAGGAGAAATCAAAGCAGACCGAGCCGGGTAAGTAGTTATTGTGGTGGACGGGATGGCCGCTGAACTGTGGTAAAGCGAATGGCGAGTAAGCAATCCAAGAAGGAGCAAAACAACAGAGAATAGGCGAACAAAATGGGGGACCTATCATGCTTTCCACACGTATTTAATACCTACAATGAGGAAAACCGTTAAGAAACAGTGACAACTAAGTGAGAAAACCAAGGTCGGAGGGAAAATGACAACTAGAGCAACAGGGAAGTGGTGTTGCGTGGGCTGTGGAAATGATTGTTCTAGTGCCCGTTAACGGAAGAGGACAGCCATCAGAATAACTTTTCACCTCCTCTATTATCTCCAAAACGTAAAGGATATAAATAGGTATTTTGGAGGATGGTTTCAGATGCTAAGTAGAGCGAACAACCGTGTGCATTGAGTTGATTCACGTTCGTCTTCCTGTCCTTTATCCACTCCCACTGGCTAGTTGGGGCTCCTCGCAGTTTCCCGTCTTTGCCAAGCATTTGACAGCAGTCGGGTACACTAGTCTGATAGTATGCTTCTCATATCACGCTTTACACAGCAAACTTTCCAGTTATCCATGCTTATATCCATAAGAAATCACCAGGTTTGGTTTCGCCTAACTTTGCGTGTGATTAAACATGAGACCTAACATAAACCACACAGAGCATTTCAATGTTCATTTGACTTACAGAGGATACACCATCGTGAATGAGGTACCTTTTGCAAACGGTGGTTGGGCTGACCACAAAGCGTCCTAGTTCTGAACCACTTTTACCGGAGAAAACATTCGAAAAGCCCACACTTTTCTCAGGAAACTGTCAAGTTGTCCTGACAACATTTTCTCCAATATTGCAGTGTCACTGTGTCGAGTAAGATCAACAATCCTAGTTTGTTACAATACAACAGTTGCTCCCTCGCCCATATAGAACCACTTCCAGTTTTTAAAATCTGCCAGCTTCACGATTCTTATGTCAAAACGTGTGAAAAGTGTGGATTGACAATCACTCGCATCTCATCTATCTGGTTGTCAAGCCACCGTAACAAAGATGTCGCGGTGCGTTTTGGGGAGGGGGGACGACCAACCACTAGTGAGGATGACAAGGTCGACGTGTAGAGTCACAATTCACGTCATCGGTAGGTCTGTTGGAAACACGCCAGTTTTACTGAAAAGCTCAATCCTCGAGGGCACAAGCTCTAGAAAACCATAGCGTTTCCTCACTGGCCGTTCCCTCGTTGAATAGCCACAGAAAAAGACGGATGATGCAGTCTCCTGTAACAGACAAGCAAACCTTGGTTGTGTTCATGGGTTGCCAGTGTGTGCGGACAGTTCCGCATTGTAGCGGATGATCTGGTCATTCAACATCTTCGTGGGCCAGTGACTCGGTACTGGCTTAGTTGCGTTGAGTCAGTATGATGTCTGTCAAACTGCTGTCATTATTAAACCCAGTTACTAACTAAAGAGAAAACACCATTATTGGAAACTCAGTGAAAACCAAATTTTTGTACACAATCGCATTCTTCTAATCAAGTTCGCTATTCTGATTGTCTTTAGTGGCTGTGCATCTTAGTTTAACTTATCAGTCTATCCCTTCAGAGCCCAGTGATTTGGCGGGATAATGTACCGCTTGTTAAAACCGAGTTTAAGATAATCCTCAATCAACCAACCTGGATTGTACTCTTTCTCAGCGTGTTGTTTTCATTCCAATAAAACAAAAGGTGATTTCTATTTAATTCAGACAGAGAACCATCAAACACCAGAATACGCGGCGGGAAATGAGAGCTTATGTTTGCTAATCAACCGCCCCTGGCACTGTGGGTTCGAATCTCCCCAAAATGCGGTAAGATACTACCGATGTCCTCCGGCAACAGTCAAGTAGCAATGTTTTTCGGTGTTTTAGCGTTGATTGATTTTGAGCTGAGTTTCTGATACCAATCTGCATTAGAGTCCTTGTGACTTTCTTTACGGACTAAATTAGCAAGTTAGTATAGAAGTGATACACTATTCATAAGGCGTTTGAAATTTCGAGAAATACACTCATTTGAAAATTGATTTTGTTTTTCGGAGAGACTCATCTGGTATGGTATTCATAGAATATTATAGAGTATCACAAACGAGAGATTCAGTTGAGTCTCTCGTGAAAACCAAAATGATTTGCAAATCAGTGTATTTCTCGAAAACAGTGAAATTTGGGTTCAAGTAAAACAAAAGGTTGGTGGAAACTCAGGGACTGCGCCTACCTGATAAGCCCCAAGAAGGGCTAAACCAGTCTTGGGCTATCGAAGAGCTTTCAGCGACCCTGTGAGTAGTTTCCTTTATGAAAATATACTGTAGCTGAAATTTCTTCGAGAGACCACAACCGGTTTTGTCCTTCTTGGGGCTCACTAGGTAAATGCAGTCGCTGAGTGTCCATCAACCTTGTGTGCACGTATAATTAGGAAGGGAATCACCCCTTCGCAAAAACTTTCACCTGAAAGGAAAACGGCGAAAACACTCTTAGGCTGGATTTCACTAACCACCTGTAAATGATGGACTGCATGATATAATAGTTAGATAATAGAAAGACATGGGTTTTCCAAAACTCTCTTTGTCTACATTAAAAGTGAAAACGAGTGGAAGTTTCATCAATCGCGCAAACCATTGATAAGACCATTTATTGACTATCGAAATCATAAAATACGAGGAGGGAATCGTCTTTAGACCGAATTTTCCGAGGAGGGCCGAATGAAGCTATTGTCTGTCTGAAAGTATACACCTTTTTTCCTCGATCAAACCCTAATCTTGCCTGAGCCCACTGTTTACGTCTACCTCACATGTTTGACGTACAACCTTAATTTATCGAGAATTTTTACCATTGGCATGTAAACTTAATTTTGACAAACTTTTTAAGCGCGCTTTTTGACCACTTGCGTTACCACGTGCTGCGTTATCACCAGTTCAGATCAATATGCTGTTCTCTGCGGGTTTGGTGTTACTGTGGCGTTTTTAAAACCTTCTAAAGCCTTCTTTGGGCTTGTACCAATTTGTGCAAAATTTAGACAGAAAGTCCCATGATTTGAGGTCCCTAACGTATTTCTGTACATGTACTGCATTTTATTAATTAATGCCAATTTTTGGTTTTTGAAGTCACGTATCGCTCAGTTTAGCATTCCAGAATACGGTAGGTATTCCGCACCTTAATTGCACAACATAACGAATGGGCCACATGTTTGGTTCGACCAACTGTCTTAGAATTTCGGGTACAATGGTTTTTCGGAAGTTTGTAGCACTGTTGTATCCTAATTTACTGGTCCATGCCACTAGTAAGAAATACGTGTCTTTACCCACCGAATTCCAGGTTACTAGATCCCTAGATTTCCCGTCCAATTGCATCAGATGAACGTACAATACAAAATGAGATAATCTCGCGTGAGGAAATTCGGTAGGATTAGTGGCACGATGTACGGTGGAATTATTCCATTTATCCTTATTGTAATTAAGTTGTGTTTGCCTCAGTGATTTTTTGATAGACAATCTGTTCGTTTTGCTTGATGAATGGTGTGCACATTACCTCCCAGTCCTTGGTCAGGTAGAAAAAAATGAACACCTGGCTCAAGGGCTTTTAGATGCACTTAGGGAACATCCTCGATTTTACTCCTTGGATTTATTGTGCGTTTTGAATGAAAAGAAGGAAATTTCTATGTAAGATCGGATCGCAGTTGCTTCGAGTTTTCTTGGTTATGAGGTTTGCTATGTGAGCGGACGATCCGTTGTTGTCCTATCAGCCTAAAAAGTGATGAGACGTCTCATTCTACCAAATTGGAATCAGAATCATTCATTGATGGTGAGTAAATTGTGTACTCCCCCAAGGGTTTTCACTTGACGAATGTGATTAAACTACGCACTGTCATCATCAATATTTGGAAATTAAACAAGAAAATGATCATCAGCCTGAAAGAAAGAAACGATGGGAAACTGGTTTATATATATATATATATATATATATATATATATATATATATTGGCCAGGGGGGCACCCCATC
>NW_008751741.1:1506076-1517044 GCF_000715545.1 Opisthorchis viverrini
CTGGTCTTCGGATAAGTACGTGAAATGGACGCTTGCAAGCGTAAAGCCACAAGAGTACCTCGGTTGCTTTTAAACCCATGCCTAACCACGTCTTCCCGGTTGGCTTATATTCCAGCAGGTCTGTTTTTGTAATGTACTGCTCATGAAGTTGCTGAAAATCCGTCGACAGACTACGGCCGGTTTCGCCCTTTTTTGGTCTGTTTTTATTTTACATAAGGATCAGGTTTCACCCACTCTTTTCGGTGGGATGAGAGGCAGTCGGCAATGTACACGCTCATGTTTGAGCTCTAGAAGCCAAGCGGGGTAAATAGCATTCTTGCTGTTTTTCACCGAATATTTTGTAGCGAGAACATCCAGATATTAAGCTGAAAAGCTCATAAGCCTTTCTTTCCACTTTACATGTCCAAATCATATTCTGGTCCGAAATTCGCCCTATCCGAAATCTCAGAGAGATTACTAGACAGAATGGTTTTCCTTCTTAGAGTGTTCTTTCGTTAAAGAAAATACACAGGCTTCTAAAGTCTAGGATAAAACCCAGACTTCTAAATCGGTGTGGAACGGTTTGAATTTGCTGTCTTGTGGAATGAGTTCATTTTGTACAGTCTCGTCTGTCCCACTACTTGCAAAATGGGATAAACCGAAACAAAATACCGAGCTATTTGCAGTGTTTGTATAGAACCAAACTGCAACATGAATAGTCAGTAAAACCAGAGTGAATACCAGGTCTTTCTGAGCACTCAGTAAAAGCCTGAATCAGTTGATCAACGCAGTCTAAAGGAACTTTGATCTGTGTAGACAGCTGGTTCCAAGATAAAATCAGGATCAATCAATAATTTGGCTCTTGACTTGCAAAAGCTCCGTGTATATCCTTTGTGGAGAGTAGGCTCCACACACATGACGATTTCTAAACTGGATTGCCGTTACCAGAGGCAAAGTATGTGAAATGTGAACAAAGCATCATCGCCAACGTTTATTTGAGGGACGATTTGTAGCACCAAATGTTTTTATTACAAAAACAAGATGTAGTTTCACCACGCTGTCAAGCTAACACGCGCTTTTTAGAAACAGTACCATCTTTTCCGATGGCAAACTTTGAAGTGGAACTCAAGAGAGCAACATTCCACAATATTTCCAGGCTACTTCGTCGTTTCATCAAGTGCATGATACTGACTCCAAGCGATTTGTCTGAACTCTACTAAGGGTGCGGAATCATAGCTTTTTAAACTGTGTCTGAGAGCTTCAAAGAACACAGCAGTCACAATCATAGGATGTGGCAGCCAAAATGTCCGGGGATATCAGCTCTCACGCAAGCTGAACCCTTGGCGAGGATCTAGGTAAGTCGAATCGGCTCCAAACGCTCTCCAAGTGGCCAATGTGTCTACACCACAGCCAAACCCAGACTCCTGTTCGTATCCAGTGGCTTGACTGTTTACTCCAAGGTGACTCAGCTATCTCCAACGTTTCGCGACACACGAGAAACTGACAAAGAAATGCAACGGATAGAAAGGTCATCATTGTGCCACTGATAGTAGTCACCAGCATGCCTGATTAGGTTTTCCAAAAAAACTTGCGGCATAGCAACAGTGAATAAGTGCTCCCAACGCATGTAACTTGAAAATCTCCGGACCTAAAGAGTGATTTGGAAAACCAACGCGTCCACCTTCAAATTTGAGAGAAATGGAAATCCATTTCCATCTTCGGTTTTTCAGACTTCGGCAATCCCGACGAACAAATCAGCTCTCAGAATGATTGGATCAAACAGAATTCTGTCCGCAGTTTGTTTCATCTCGTAGATGCACAACCGACGCCCCACAAAAGTCACTAACCATGAAGGCAGCAGACAACGAATCTTGAAATTAAACTCGATGTCAACCTATCTAAGTACAACAATGCTTGAAGCGCAGTGTTACCGTAAAAACTGCCTTTGTGCAGCGACAGCCAGTAGGATGCATCTGGTGAAAAATTTTCCACACACCCTACTCGAGGGCATCCTGAGTACGCTAAAGCTGTACACCGGTGGATCCACAACCTCATCCCTATCCAAATAATCGTCAGTTGTCAGTTTGTTCAGTTATAGCCGGTCATGGGATCGATAGGTTTTCCAGGACACCACATCATAATAACTTATCTTGGTATTGTTTATAAAGGGTGTCAGGTGAGCTATGAAACAACCTGTCTGTGCCTCAGAAGTATTCGCACTTGTCTTACTGCTACCTAATCAGGGAATGAATTTGTGTTCACGTAGGGCTCACTGCTGTACACAAGATGCAACCCAAGACCCAGGGTTTATTCGCATTTGTTCTCGCTTCTAGTATAACTCCAGCTGTTTTTGTGCGTGGACAATCGAGTCAGTGTGTCCTGTTTTTCAGCATAACCACCCTTGCAGCAGGAAACTTTGAATAAAATTGCGGAATCTCACTGTACTACTAGCAAATTTGTGTGATCTTTTCTGGCCACCTTTGTGCTTGCATGAGATAGCTGAACACCCACAATGGTGCAGGGAGATAGGTCATTTACCTTCACTTATGGAAGGTTCCCAGCGAAGCGCAGTGCAGCACTGGCTCTCTCCTTAATTGGAATGATTGTTACCCAAAGCATTGTATTGTGGTTGCTTGCTTTAGCAAGTTCAGGTTAGAAACCAGGACAACTCTTTGCGGAGTGTTTCAGAGCCCTTGTACTGGGTCCTCACACAGTCTGGCATTCACCAATGACCTCCTTATTTCCCGCAAGTCTTGATAAAGCAGACTTGTGACAATTTGTGCAGGAGCACTCGGTAATATAACCGATCGATTCATTCATGGGGGTTGACCTTACGCTGGACAGTCTTGTTGTAGAGAATCATGCGTACCTTTGCATATTCGGATAGATGTCACAGTCTATCTCAGGAAGGCGTTAGTTGGGTGCATCAGGTCTTTTGTATAGGATTTGTTTTTCTAGACTTATTACTTCAAGCTATTTGAAAAAAGCAGATTGGTGCATTCTAGGCACTACTCTGTCGAATTCAACTCAGCTTACCGAAACGCCTAATCGATGAGGAACCTTTTCTGAATGATGATAGAATTGATTACCTCTGCCCTTCTCAGGCAAACCTCCCATGGATGAGCGGATTTTCTTTGGTATTAAAATAAGCTCCCTTAAACGGAGCATCTCTTGGTGAAGCCGAAGACTGTTTAGTCCAGGAAATCCCACTGATAAGTATGTCGAGGTCTTCCTGTCATATTCAACGGACCTGAAAAATCACAAAACCGTACCCAGTGCTACCAGAAAATAACAGTTGAAATAATGGATGAAAACAAGGTGACATGTAGACCAATACTGATTAGTTCTTCCAAATATTCATACCCTCACCTCCAACGACTACTTATGTCTGTTCAGAAACGTGGAAAACTGTGCAATAAGCAGTCATTTGTTCAGCTTTGTTCCCTGAAATCAATCATTTCATGCTGAACACCCTTTAAAAGCGGCATTCAGTAATCCATGGCATCACCGCCACTTCTACAGTGGATTTGCTGGCGATCGCAGGCGTAATGCAGGCGTTCTGCATAGCTTGTCACTGCAATTTAGAAAACTCGAATTGACACAAATCTTTCTGGTGTGAGTATTCATGCTTGCATGGGCCAGCTGACAAAAAAACGCAAACCACAAAAGATGCCACTTGTAGCGAATACTTCCGTATCAGAACTGACATAAACTAATATGAAACACAAAAGCACACCGCAATTACCTTGGGCATGATTGCGTCACTGCCTAACATTTAAATCGGCTTTGTGGTTATTTTGTTAAGACTGTTTTTGAGTGAGCCTTCCAAACTTGTGCCACTTCTACGCCAATGTCGGCTAAGTGCGTTTGAGTGAGGCGTTTGAGGGATTGTCACATAACCGTAACTCTAAGGTAGACTTCATCAAAGTGACCAACTAAAATTGCGTTCGTCCGGAATGGCGAAATCATGCGTAGTTATTCTGCGCAGATTCAGGCTTTTTTCCAGGAATTACTGGACCGGGTTGGTTAGATCTCGCTTGCCAAGTAAGAGGATTTTTATGTGCATCAAAACTTTGTTGTTTTTTGAGGATCAAGACAAGTTGACATCCACACACACGACCGTTTGAACTGTTGCTTGTGTGCAATTACCTAATTTAACTCGCTGTAGGACTGAACTGAGTCAACGAAACGACAATTGAAACGACAATCCTAATGGTCAATGACCCTCGTGTGTGAACAAACAAGATAGAACATGAGCGATTGGTTCACATGGATAACAAGTGGTAAAATACATGTAGCTTGCCACAAATGCCTTTCTGTGGCTGTTTTCAGTCCTACGAGAAGTGATATCTTCCCAGCAGGACGAGTTTGAGAAAGCCGAACCAGGCTGGCTGGATTGCGTACTAAAAAGTGAAGTTCTCAACTCTATAAACAGCTGCGCGTCTGATTTCTCTTGAAAACAGAGTAGTCCTACGGAGTAGTCTCATTTCAATAGAAAAAACCGAGGGTTATTGAGCTAAAAATGTTTGTCTCGTGCGACAAAGGGGATTCTACTCACACTTTGAACCATAATTCACTTAGATTTTACTTCATTATTACACCAATGTTTCGTCAATCGTTTAAAACATTTATTCAACTTTAGAGACAGGAAAGCCAATGAAACTCTCCAAAAACATTTGGAACTGAGGTTGATGAAAATTTTAGTGTGATTCATCATCATCATTTTCAGCCGTAATAACCGCGTACTCGTCGCACAGTAGTTGTAGCTGTCGCATTTTCGTTCACCGATGATTGGGGGAGGGGGTAGGTAGCTGCGCATTGCAGGCGGGAGATGATAAATTAGTGGATAAATCCAGCACAGTTAGTGGACTGTCAAGTGGGGGAATTGGGAAGGGAGCTATGCATTGAAGGTAATAGCTTGGGTGCACAAGCGCCATTGAGGGCGCGACTGGGCCATGTCTGACCATGTCTCTAGACATTGATGTGGCCCGTCTCGGGGTCCTCATCCAGGAAGACGGCAGTGACCAGCGCAGCTGAGTTTGCTGGTAATGGCTTTCATACTTCGCTGCCAAGCCATTGTTTGACCGCCTCTGGCTCTCTTCCACCCTTCACGTGGTTGTGCGAAAAGAGCCCTTCGAGGAAGTCGGTCGACTGTTATACGCAGCAAGTGGCCAAGTTAGCGCAACCTATGCAGTGTGATCAGTTCATCTATCGAGGGTGAGTTATTTCTCCCGAATACCATTCGACGTACTTCAGAATTGCTGATCCGGTGTTCCCACCAGATTCGGGTAATGCTCCGAAGACATCGATGGTCAAACAGTGAAAGTCTTTTGACGTCCTCAGCGCGCAGCGGCCAGGTTTCTGATCCATATAGTAATATGGAGCGCACCGCAGCATTGAAAACTCGACCCTTGACAGACAAGCTGATGTCACGCCTACGCCCAGGGAGCACTTCGGCCCCACAGACATTAGAGGCAGGTAGTGAATCTTCCATGATTGGATCCATGACGAAGTTGAAGAGCAGCGTTATTAATCATGGACTGAAGTGGGGAAGCATGCCGATTCGGTAAAAAGTTTGACTTGGTGGGCGATCCAAGAAGTAATCGTTCATTCGGGCCCCAACAGAGAGAAAAACATGAGATGAAATACTTTAAGTTTCTCTTGATGTTTTTCGCTGATATGATGCGCAATAAACGCGTAAACAGCTATCGCTTCCTCAAATTTTGAACTGTTTGCAAACTGTAGCTGCTGCCTGCGAAATCCACTCACAACTTTTGTTTAAAAATCCCATAAATACCTACTATGACACCACTGAACAACTTATAACAGCGACGTTTTTCTTAAAAGATTTCTAATTCATACTGAGAGAGCAAACTCCGGATGACATAGAAGGAGAGGATTGAAGGTGAGAATTGTGCACCACGGGAGCTTACGCGCATTGATTCACTTTTCTAGACAGTTTTTTGGGCTTGTTTCGAACTATATGGTTGTACATGATATCTTCAAGGTACAAAACGTTTTCGATGTTCCATAGATTTTTTTTCCACAGGCCAGTGGTGCGAATTGAGAAATAAACTTTTATATTATAGGTTTGTGGAATATTTGGGTAAAGAACGTTAAGGCGACAAAGCGTGCAGCCCGATATTGTCTTCGGGATGACAAGGCAACTGCTGTCCGGTGATGCTCACGCAGTTATTTAGTGAAGAGATTTAGCGATTTAAATTGACGAACCCGTTTCTTGTGGTAATGTCCCTTGTTTTTTGTTTATCTGTTGGAACGAACCTAGCTAGCTACTTTGTTTCAGACGCACACCAATCCTACCTTGCAAGACCATGATGTCTGAAAGACATCAATCCTTCCGGTCTGTGGACAGCCACAACGACTGCTAACCGCAGGACGACTACATCGTTTCACGTCAAACCTGCATTGAAAAAATCTGGAAGTTTGGATCCTACAAAGTGCCTTTCCTGCTACAAATGGCCAGTATTATTGTATGGGGTTCTATTAAACCCGAAAAATCTGCTGATATTTCGACAAGCAATTAGCTCATTTGACTGCCATGGGTATCCAATTCGATTTTCGTCTGATGAATCAGGTCTTGAAGTGGGTTCGAGGTACTAAGACGCTGCTCTAATCCAGACTACCAGTGCGAACTCCCCAAAATCGCTTATCAGAATTATCTGGTTGTGGAGATATCTTTGATGATAAAATTGAATATTTACATCAATATGAGTATGATCAAACACCAATTTAAGAGCATCCACGGCCGATAGATAGTTAGGTTCGGAAACTCCTTGTATGTTGAACCCCTCTTTCAAGACCGTCCGTCAACGCGAGAATAGCTATCAAAGGTTGTCTGTCTGCGTTACTTTCACGAATACACGCCTGATAAAGCTCCACAAAGTTTGTAAACTGAATGTCTCTCAGTGACAGTGCGTCGCCTACGTCTTTACATGAATCACCCTCATTCGGATGGCCAAACAGGTTCAAGTTGTAAACTGAATGTCTCTCAGTGACAGTGCGTCGCCTACGTCTTTACATGAATCACCCTCATTCGGATGGCCAAAACAGGTTCAAGTTAAGCACTGTGTATATTTGTGTGCGTGCGTCCAGTCAGCTTCACTCAGGAGGGAACCTCTGATACCAATGATGAAAGAAACGTGTGGCACTCACTTAATACTCACTTAATAACAATTGCAGTAACCGTTTTCAGAAATAACTGGCAAGGGGGAGAGAAGGCCTCCTGAAATCCCAATACCTCTCGCCCTATGAATTTGCAAGTTTTTAACACTCATTCGTGGCCTGTATCCGGTAACCTTGGTATCCAGAACATAGTTATTAGTTTGACGTTGTGTTTATTGTTCTTTTATGTGAAGTACGTTGAAATTGTTCTGCCAAAACTTCTTACGAATTCACACAACCTCTGTCTCTGATTGAGCAAAGTGAGCAATGGTTACATAAAGCAAGGGAATGGGAAATCTTATTTTTCCTATTTCTGGTTCATTGTGACAAATTTTCAAAGATCGTCTCTATTTTATCGTAAACAAGGCACAATCATGTGAACAGTGACATTTCACGTGATCAAGTATTGACTGATTCCACGAGTGACTACTTGTCACAAGGTAGTTTCACACCTAAAGTGAAAGTATCCTTCCTCTGAGCTGCTTATCGGTTCATGGCTCATCAGTTTCACTTGACTTGTTAGTTCAAATACTGCGTAGGGTTTTTTTTATTTCCACCGCGGGTAGTGAGTGGCAAGTGGGTCTTGGTTGGATTCAGTTTTCCCAAGGGTGTCCACCTCGACGAGTTATGTTGCACACGACTAAGGTCAGGGTCCATTACAGCATTATGTTAGTGGTCGGCAGATCGACCTGTGTGTCCCATGATCCATGAGTGACGCTCAATGCGTCTTCTAACGAATAAAAAGATATAAGCTTGAAATGTGAAAGTAGAAACAGCTGCGAAACTGGAAACGGCCGAGTTTAAGATGGTTCAGCGGTTTGCGCTTCTATCCCAGGGGTACTGGTCACAACATACCCCATGACTCAGTCCCAGGCGCAACCAACGTGACCTGCTCGTCTTTCGTCACGTTACCTAGCATTTACGTATAGAAAGGATTCAGTATTTAAAATATTTAATTAAATTTTCACCTAATTAAGTCAACCAGTTGGCATCCGAACCAAATAAATCAACTTACTTCAAACGCATTCCCGATTAAATGCTAACCTCCTTTTCAGAGGAACTTTTATGCGCCCAGTTTCATTGCATATCGATTTATCGATCAGTTCCTTGCCAAGCTAAATATGATTTCTGTGATATAATTAGGGTAGTCGCGGGCCAGAATCATAAGTATATCTCCATTTACTCGCGCCCGTTTTTCGCCCAGTTGTAACTCGTTTCAGCCTTAGCAAGACACAAGATTACTTTGCGTTTTCGACGTTAACTTTTTTATGACCTGAAGGTTTTCTTAAATCTTACCAGTCTTTACTGTCTGGACTAAAGATTTGCGCTAACAATGAAATGACCAGATGACTACAGCCATACTTTGTTGTCGAAAACCGTGGAAGAACATCTGTTTACTATTAGCATCGACAGTTGTATATAGGAAAGTTGCTTGCGAGGAAAAAACCCTGCCTGTGCTTTGCACACACTACAAATGAACAACGAACAACAAGTCCTTACTACTTAAGGTACGGTACAAAAAAGGCACGAGTTCAAAAACCATACACCCACCATAGTCTGAAACATATGTTGCCATCCTATTTTTTCCCAATTGCGTCATGAAGCAGCTACAAATAGACAATCGAGTTTCGCACTGACGCTTGTTTTGACAAACAGAACAAACGTGGGTACACCATTTTGGATCCCCTGCATGTGCTCGTTTTGTTGTCCTACTGAGCCACCCCCCTATTTATTCTGTATCATAAATACTATCAGGTCTTTTCGATTGTGTATGGACGCATCTTTTTTTGCGGTCACGTTAGCTGAACTAGCATTGAAAGAATTCCTGAATGGTCTTTTCACCGGTTTTCCATTCTGCCGTGACAGCTAACGAGAACTTTTTTAACCAATAAATATGGGAAGCAATGTGATGAGTAAACTAACCAGGCAGCAATGAGAGATCATTTCTTGCTTCATATCAGGTGATTTGTCACAATAGAATGACCTAACTTAGCGAAATACACTCATTTGCAAACTGATTTGGTTTTGCGAGAGACTCACCTGGAACCCAGCTGAATCTCTCATTTGTGATGTTTCCAGCTGGGTCCCAGGTCGGTCTCTCGCAAAACCAAATTAGTTTGCAAATGATTGTAGTTCGCTAATTTCGTGCAATTTGGTTTCAAGTAGAACATGAGGTTGACGGAAACTCGGGGACTGCGTCTACCTGATGAGCTCCAAGAAGGGCGAAACCGGTCATGGGTTGTCGACGAATTTTCAGCAACCGTGTGACTAGTGCATTACGAATATCAAATGACCTAAGTTGTTTAAACGCTCTAAAATAGACTGCCTTGAATGTTTGCGGCCACGTGCAGGTTCTCCGATACTCGTTTTGTGTCAGGTATATTGGGTGGAAAAAACTTGCGAAATCTACCCAGGAGTTTAAAAAAAGCTAAGTATAGATAAGCGGAAGTATAGTATTTGACCGTGCAGACAATATAAGTCACATTCTGAACTGCTGTTCTTCTGTTGTCCAGACAAATTTTGTTTGTGATTCTTGGAACGGCTGTGGTCTTCACAACCGTAAAAAAATCCATCCATAAACGCAAGTTACCACGTCTAGCCAGATAGGCACCATTACAGCTACTGATTCGCCCGTGATGAATTTAGCACAACTGTATGACATCAAAGCTTGTTCTCTTGGGTTTGTTCCCTTTCTCCAGCATGCAGCTGTCTGAATTTGACCTGATTGAATATATGTTTTCTATCAGTGTGCGCATGAGTGATTAAATTAGATTGAATGTTCCATCTGGCTGATGTTATGCTGAAAAGTCTGCGGGTGGGTTGTAGTGACCAATTTATGTATCACCTCTCCGATACTGCCACAATAGTATTAGGATTCACCTGTAGCCGCTATCAATTTGTGATTAAATCCATATGGTAACTCTGACTAAAGGTGTTGTTTTGTTTGGCTCTAAAGCGTTCTTTGGCAGACCAGCCATTCAAGCTGCCACATCAGAAGAACCCAGTGAATGATCAGATAAAAGAAAATCTTGCAAAACTATGCATTTGGTAAGTTCGTTGTGGAACCTTTCGACCGGTGGGGTATGGCGGGCATTCCATGATGAAGGGATAGGGTTTCTTCCGTCTGCTGGAGTTTGGTTCCATGAATCGGGGACCGCGAACTTGTGGATTTTGTCCCAGTTGCCTGAAGGGTTCCCAAACTCGTTTGGTTTGAATAACTGCCACCCTGCGTTGGTGCAATGGAACGCCCAGCAACCGCACCAACAAGTGTGCTGGTCAGTGCATGAGGGGAAGATAGCTGATTTGCATTAGCCAACGGTAATCCAAACGGAACTGCTTGAGTGTTATTCACAGCCACTTGCGCATGACCCATGTGGACCGGACGGATCACTGGGCCAGTTGGATGAGACGTGCCGAAGTGGGCTTGAGTAGTGTGCAGATTGTTTGTGGCGACACGATAAAATGCATGATGCGTTCCGACATTTTGACCAGGCTGTTTGGAGAGTGAAAAAGTTTATTACCAGCATTGTAGAATATCTGAACCGTAAAGGAAACTGCTCACAAGGTTGCTGAAAACTCTTCGACAACCCACGACCGGTTTCGCCCTTCTTGGGGCTCATCAGGTAGGCTCAGTCCCCGAGTTTCCGTCAACCTTATGATCTACTTGAACTCAAATTGCACTGTTTTCGAGAAATACACTCATTTGCAAATCAATTCGGTTTTCATGAGAGACTCAAACTGAATCTCTCGTTTACGATATCTCCAACTGATTTGTGCTGCACACAGGCCGCCTCATGATTCAGTTGG